>NC_090727.1:29237185-29264685 GCF_036898095.1 Palaemon carinicauda
AGATTTTTGTGGAGAGTATGAAAACTATATATATTTTTGGAGACCTTATAGTATAAGCAATCAAAAAGGCAATTTGTCCTAAATTCTATAGGGCCTTCATCCTGGATTTTAAAAAATGGCTTCCGTGAAAAATGTTTTCGCTAATATCTGACCTTCTAAATAGCATAAATCATTTATCTTGACTGCTAAACTACCATTTTCCAGATCAAGGAATCCAATTCTCATAGTTGAAGATGTGCGGAAACATTTGTTATTATTATTAACAACGTTAAAATAAATTTTTCCAATACAAACTATAAAAATTTTAACAAAACAAGAGCGAGGGAAATTAGATGGGATAGTGTGCCCGAGTGTACCCAAGATTAGAGAACAATGGTTTGATTTTGGAGTGTCCTTCTATAAGGGTTGCTTACCATAGCTAAAGAGTCTCTTCTACCCCTACAAAGAGGAAAGAAACCACTGAACAATTACAGTGCAGTAGTTAACCCCTTGAGCAAAGAAGAATTGTTTGGTAACCTCAGTGTTGTCAGGTTTATGAGGACAGAGGAACATCTGTAAAGAATAGGAAAGACTAATGGGTGTATGTGTAGGCAAAGGGAAAGAACCATAACCAGATAGAAGGATCCAATGTAATACTGTCTGTCCAGTCAAAGGACCCAATAACTCTCTAGCAGTAGTATCTCAACGGGCGGCTTGTGCCCTGGCCAACCTACTACCTCTGTACCATGGTCTCCCACTGTCTTGGGTTGGAGTTCTCTTGCTTGAGGATACACCTGGGCACACTATTCTATCTAATTTCTCTGCTTCTTGGTTAGTTAAAATTTCTATAGTTTGTATAGGAAATATTGGTTTTAATGTTGCTACTGTTCTTAAATTTTTTTTATTTTTCCTTATTTCCTTTCGTAACTGGGCTATTTTCTCTGTTGGGGCCCTTGGGCTTATAGCATCCTGCTTTTCCAACTACAGTTGTAGCTCAGCAAGTAATAATAATAATAATAGTATTAATAAATGAGGCAACGCACAGAACAATCAGAAGCGCAGTCTATTTACTGATTCAAATATGAAATGGAATTAGAATTATTGATTGGGCGTCTTCCTCCGACGTCTGTCGTCTTCATCTCTCATTATTACCTCCGCCAACGAAGTTGGAAGGAGGTTACGTTTTACCCCCTGTTTGTGTGTTTGTAATTTGTGTGTGTGTGTTTTTGTTTGTGTTTGTGAACAGTTTCCCGGCCACAATTTCAATCGAAGAGTAATGAAGCTTGTACGGATAAACTGTTATGTAAAAAGCTGGAAATTATTAAGTTTTGGAAGGTCAAAGTCAAAGGTCAGGGTCACGGTCAAGCAAAATGTCCAATTCACGTAATCAGCTATAGGTTGGGACATCGTTGTCACAGAGACTTCAAACTTATTTCATATTTGAGAGTATAAAAATCCACGCCAATTAACACATGTTCAAGTCAAAGGTCAAGGTTGAGTTCGAGGTTAAGGTCAAGCAAATGGTTAAATTCCGATCATCAAAATTACGGCCATATTTTTAATTGTAAAATAATGAAAAATGAAAGGATTTTAAACTGTTATATAAGGACCTGGAAATGATAAATTGATTCTGGGAAAGGCATACTGGTTTCGAGAAATAAGCTGCCATGGCGGAGGTCTGCACTCTCAGCGTTTTTTTTCTATTTCTACCTTGTTTTATTTCAATATTTTTTTTATTTTATTAGCCTTTTCCCAGTGATTGGAGATTATATATTTTCAATTATGCAAATTCCTTGCTTATCATTAAAATTTATCGAGACTCAATTTATTCTTTTTCCTGAAATTATAATCAAAATATTCATAGTTAATTATATAAATCTGAATTAAGAAGATTATCATCTGGTCTTTTTTGTTTGAATTACTGCAATGTTTAATATCACGTTGATGTAATTTTGTATATAATGTCAATAAGTCGCATTTTCTATTAATTTCCTTACCTTATCTCAATGCCAGGTGTTAGTCAGAGCAGTATCTATGCATAATGTTATTATTGTTCTCAAACTTCTCTTGTAGTTCAGTTCCTTATTTCCTTTCCTCACTTGGCTATTTTCCCTGTTGGAGCCTTTAGCCTTATAGCATCCTGCTTTTCCATCTAGTGTTGTTGTGGAGGATTAATTTTATTTTAATTTATTTTTGTTTGCCAAATCGAGAGAGAGAGAGAGAGAGAGAGAGAGAGAGAGAGAGAGAGAGAGAGAGTGTGTGAGTGTGTTTATTTAAGTTTTGTCAGAGAGAGAGAGAGAGAGAGTGTTTACAGTATTGGCTTTAGTTTTGTCACACAGAGAGAGAGAGAGAGAGAGAGAGAGAGTGTGTGTGTGTGTGTGTGAGCGAGTGTTTATTTACTTAAGTTTGTCAAACCGCAAGAAAGAAAGAAAGAGTGTTTATTTGCTTTAGTTTCGTCAGAGAGAGAGAGAGAATTTCATTTGCTTCGTTTTGTTAGATTGCGCGTGCGCAAGAGAGTATGTGTGTATGTGCGTTTGTGTGTGCGTGTTTTGTGTGTCCGCGGTGCGCGCTGAGGAAAGGGGTAATTAGCGAATGATTGTTTGAAGTTGGAAAGATTGTTGGTATAATTGAGGTTGTTTGTTTACTTTTTAGCTAGGATAGGGTGATGATGAATGTCTTGGGCGAAAGCATTGGATATCGAACGATAGAAGAAGTCGGCTGTGTATTTTTTTGCTCTTCGAAAGCCGGCTGTGAAGCTTTTTTTATATTCTGAGTAAGTACTGTTTTTATTTATTTTGTTAGGCGCGTTCATGAGTGATAGAAAGTTTATTGTTTATCTTTGATTATAGTGCGATAGTTTAGTTTAGTTAGGAGTTTTCGTAAGCGTTTTTTTTCTTTTTTTTGGCAGGCCGCGATTCCTCCTTTGGAGAGTTATTTTTGAATGCCGATCTTTAGTTGACGACCTGGCCTGCATTAGATTGTTTTAAGACTGCTCAGATTGATTTATTTGTTGACGACCCGGACCGAATTTACTTCTGATTGCTGTTGATGATGATGATACCGATGAGGATGATGATGATGATGATTACGCTTACGGACTAAATCAATGAAAGCATTTTTGTATTGACTGAGTGTCAAGTGTTGCCATATTGTGGCGTTGCTGCAGAGTTGTGGTTTTGGGCTTTTAACGACTGTTGGCCCTTGTGTGGACAAAGTGGTCCACACATAAACAAATATTGGTTTTGGGTGTGTTAATTTTAAGTTGTTAGGGTTTTTTTATTTGAATGGTGTTACGGTTTATATTTAATATTGTTTATGATTCGTGATAAGTGTTTTTTTTGGTTTATGATTGCGTTTACTTTTAAGAATATAGTGTTAAGGTTATGTTTTGTTTTCATTTTCCTTCTGTCCAAGAGTCCAGTTTGAAGTAGAGTCAGGGGAAAGTTTGTGTTGTGGGATATTTTGAAAGAAGAGTGATCAAAGGTGTGGGGGTTTGTTTTTGTTGACATCCCGCCACATAAATTTGGCGCCCGAACAGGGACTGCCGAGGTGGGATAGAAGCTGGACTGTTGGACGAAGGACGGAATTAGGATTAAGGTTGATGAAAAATGGAGGAGCAATTAAGGGTTTTGAGGGAGGAATTGCGGCTGAGTAAGGAGCGTGAGGAGAGGTTGCTAGTAGAGAATGAGAGGTTGAACTGGGAGAATGCGGTGATGCAGAAGGAGCTTAGGGAGTTAAAGGGAACTGTAGCGAAAGTGGAAGAATGTTTTGAGATGAGGATGAAAGAGAATGAGGAACGAATGGAGAAACGAATGGAAGATATGATAGGGCAAGTAATGGGGATGATGAAAACTGTTGTAGGTGAAGGTGCAGTCGGAGGAGTGGCTTCTGCTTCTGGTAACGGGTTGATTGTGGAAGAGGATAGGGTAAGTGATAATGGGGACGGTAGTGATAGTGATATTGAAAGTAAAGGGCCTAGACATAGTAAGATTGGAACGAAGGGTGATAGGAAGAAGGAGAAGAAAGGTAAAGATAATGTGAAGAAAGAAAAGAAGAAAGGTCAGGGTGTGAGTGAGGATGATCATGAATGGGTGAAGGTGGTAAGTAAGAAAAAGGGTAAGAAGGGAATAGTTAAAGATAGGACTTTGAGTGTAGAATTAGATTCATTGTATTCAAATGAAGAAGAAGGCAACAAGAAGGGAGTAGACAGTGAAGATAGTAGTGAGAATGAAGTAGAGGAAGTTTGTAAGACAGTGTTTATGAGAGAGGTACCTAGGTGTGCAAGTTTTAATGAACATAGCAGTAGGGATGTATATGACTTCTTTAGGGAATATGAAAAGTTTTGTCAGGCTAAGTATGGGGATAGTAAGAGAGTTTGGGCTAGGGAGTTGGGAGAATTTTTGTCAGGATATTTGTTGACGATGTATGGGGTGATAATGAGTGTAGGAGAGGTTGAGTATGAAAGTGTAAAGAATAGGATAATTGAACAGGTAAAACGTACGAAAGGTAGTGTTAGGTATAAGCGAAAAAATGATTTTGATGAAGCACGAATGAAGGTGGGTGAAGCAATCTCGATGTATGTATGTCGGTTAGAAACATTGGCTAGAAAGAAGTATGGGGACGAAGGAATAAATGAAAATAAGGAACTAATGAAGAAGTTTTTGGGTACAGTACCAGAGAGTGTGTGTGAGTTTATTAATTTGAAACGGAAGGAGAAAATGAGGTGGACTAGAGAGAGATTGACTTGGGATGATATTTTAGAGATAGTTGAGGATTACGAGTTGGATAGGTGTATGAAAGAAAGTAAATTTGTGAGTGTAAGAACTGGAATGGAGGAATGTGTGCCAGAATTTGGTAGTTTTAGAGATGCTGTTATGAGAGGGCCAATGAGGGCAGCTGATAGTGTAGTAGATAGAAGTGTTAGGGTGAGTAATGTAGGAATACCCATTCCGAGAAATGACGGGTTTAGACAGGGAAATCAAATTTGGAGAGATAGAAGTGCTAGTACGCAGCAAGTTAGGTTAGGTAGTGGTATCCGTGAAGAGAGGTGTTATAGGTGTGGGAAAGTAGGACATAAAAAGAACGAGTGTAGATGGGCATTAGGAGCATGTTTCGGGTGTGGAGAGACAGGGCATCGTATTAGCGACTGTAAGAAAGAGAAAGTGGTTAAGTGTTATCGGTGTGGTATGACTGGACACATAGCGAGTGGATGCCGTAATAATCGTATGAATGTAATTTGTGGTAATTGTGGTAAGGATGGTCATTATGCTAGAATGTGCAAGGAGCCGCGGGGTAAGTGTACTGAATGTGGTGCAGATGGGCATGTAGCTAGGGTTTGTAGGAATAAGGGATCAAGTCAGCCAGGATGTTCGGGAAACTAATTAATCAGAGGGTTCAGCTGGGTGAGTCCTCGTGTGTGTGGGGAGTGAATGTGATGCATGTTCGTGAGGGTTTATTGCATGAAGATGTGATGGGAGAAAGAGCACATGATTGCATGAGTGTGAAATTGATTTTTAATGGTGTAGAGTTGGTTGGTTTGATTGATACTGGTTGTGGTGTCAATTTAATGTTTAGGAATGCATATGATAAGGTAAAAGAGGTTTGTGAATTTAAGGGATGTAAGGGTGAAGTAAAAGGTATTGGTAATTTGCGTATGCCTGTGCAAGGAAAGTTGCGGGAAAATGTGATGATTGGGGGGCTGATGATGGAGGATAATGATTTTTACGTGGTCGAGGGAGCGAATGAGAAATATGACGTACTGCTTGGGTATAAATTTTTGAAAAAATGTGGTATGATTGTACATCCAAGTGTGAATATGATTGAAATAAAGGTTAAAGGTAATATTTGTGGGGAATTTTATTTAAAGGAAGACGGCAGAGTGAGTACGAAGGTGTGGAAGGGAGTGCCGTTGGTAGCAAAGGAAAGTGTAAAGTTATCGGGTAAGAAAGGTGAGGTTATTAGTGTAAAAGTTGCATGGCCGAGCAGTCTGGGAATTTCAAATAGTGACAAGGATGAATATGTAGTGGAAGGTATGGAAGCAGGTAATTTGGTGAAAACGAGTGCGTATATATATGATGGTGTTATGAATATGCAGGAACCCAAGGTGTATGTAAGGTTGTTGCCGTGTGTTAGGAGGAAGAGAGTACGCGGAATACGTGAGGGTGATTGCATGGGATGTATGTATACACTGATTAATGTAGAGGATGGAAGATATGTTAAGGCGAGACAGGTGATGTCTGGTAAGGTAAAGAACGATGACGATTGGGATTACGATACGTTGAAAGGAAGAATTAAGTTAGATGAGAGTATAAGTGAGGTCGAAAGGGAACGATTGCTTAAGATGTTATGGGATAAGCGGAGAGTTATGAGTCTCGGTGACGATGATTGTGGGGGGTCAGACCTTCCAGAATTTAAAATAGTTCTCAGTGATGATACCCCCATATATCAGCGTCCCAGGCATTTTTCTCCGCCTATTGCCAAGGAGATAGAGGAGCAGTGTCAGGAATTAGAGCGTATGGGTGTAATAGAAAGGAGTGAGAGTGCCTGGAATAGCCCTATTGTCCCTGTACGAAAGCCTGATGGAAGTTTACGCATGTGTATTGATTATAGGAAGGTGAATGAGGTGACTGTTAAAGAACGTTTTCCAATGAATGTGGTGTCTGATTGTGTTTATAAGATGCATGGAATGAAAGTTTTTACTAAATTAGATTTGGTGAGGGGCTATTATCAGATGCCTCTAGCAGAGGGGAGCAGGCCCATTACCGCATTTTCAAGTACGAATTGTCACTTTCAATTTAAAAGGTTGAGTTTTGGTCTTGCTAATGCGCCTGCTGCCTTCCAAAGAGCGATGAATGTTGTATTGGCTGGTTTCGATCGACAGAAGGTGACTGTTTTTATAGATGATATTCTGATTGCGAGCGAGACTGTTGAGGAACATATGCGGTTGCTTGAGGCAGTGTTGAGGCGGTTAATTGAAGTTGGTGTGAAAATTAAGCTTGAGAAGTGTACATGGTTGTCCAGGGAGGTGGAATTTCTTGGGCATGTAGTGGGTGAATCTGGAATAAGGAAGAGTGACAAGTTTGTGAATAAGGTGCGAGAATTTCCACGTCCCCGGACTGTGCGTGAGTTGCGAGGTTTTCTTGGTTTGGTTGAGTTTGGGCGCAAGTTTGTTAGAGATTGTTCAGGTATAGGGAAGCCTTTGAATGAATGGACGGGTAAAAGGAATAGTACGAAGTTAAAATGGGATGATCGGATGATAGAAGCGTTTGAAAGGTTGAAGGAAGAGGCAGCGAAAGACGTCACTTTGGCATTTCCAGACTACAGTGAAAATGCGAGTATGCTAGAGTTGTATACGGATGCGAGTGGGGTTAGTATGGGTGGTTGTTTGGTTCAAATGCAGAGAGTAAATGGAGAAGAGCAATTGAGAGTAATAGCGTATGTTAGTAAAGCGTTTAATAAAGCTGAGCGGAAGTATTCGACGATTGACAGGGAATTGGCTGCAATACGATTTTGTGTGAAAGCATTGAAAGTATTTTTGTATGGTGTAAAATTCATTGTGCGTACTGACCATCAGCCCCTAGTGTATATGATAAGGAAAGAGTGTGTGAATGCAAGGGTTGCTAGGACCATAGAGGATTTGAATGAATTTGATTTTAGGTTAGAATATGTACCGGGAAATAAGAATGTGATAGCAGATGCGATGTCGAGGATGCATGGGAGGATGGAAGATAAAGAGAGTAATCAGAATTCTGAAAGGTTGCCTGAAGGTTTAGTTGTGGAGCAGAGTTGTGAAGGGGAAGATATGGTGTATAAGTGTATCCTAATGGGTTTAAGTAAGTTAATACAAGAGGGGTTAGATACGGAAATACCAGGTAGCGTAAGCGAGCTTAAAAGAAGGGTGATGAATGAAGTGTCAAAAGAAAGGGTATATGAGGAGGAGAGTAGTGTACTAGAAGGGGAAGTATTATCAAAGATATTAATGGTGGTAAGTATGTTGTATGGTGTAACTGTGTATTTGTATTTTGGATGGAATCGACCGATGGAATATCGGGCATGTAAGGAGAATGATAGGGAATATATTTTGAGGATTCAATGTAAGGAGGAATGTTGCAAATTGTTGAGTGAGAAGGATAATGGTGCAAGTGACCTTAATCTAAGATATGGGGGTATAGAGGACAGTGAACATGATGATGAACATATTGGTGAAGTGAGTGACAGAATTGAAAGGAGAGTAAATGTATGCATGCATGGTGTTAAAGGAAGGATGATGACATATGTGAATATAAATGAGAATGAATATTGTAGTTTAATTGATACGGGTGCTCAAGTGTCATTAGTAAATGAGTCGGTTATCAGGGAAATTGAGAGGTACAATTGGGAAGTGAAAAGACAGTGTACGAGTGTGAGAATTCATGGAATAGGTCAGGGAAGTTTACTTGTTTGGGAAGAAGTGAGGTTGAAAGTGAAACTAGGGAGTATGGAAGTTGAACATAATTTTATTGTAATGGGAGAGAATGAAATGCCTAGTTGTTTTTTGATGGGAATAGATTTTTTGAGGTTGCACCATGTGTCAGTTGATGTTGGTAAGGGTTTGCTTTCAAAGAATGGCTGTAAGGTAATAGTAATCGAGGATAATAGTGTATTCATGGCGAATTTTGTTGGCATGATTGATATTGCAAAGAGTGAAGATGATTTGTTGAGCAAAGAAGAGGTGGAAGAAATGCAAGGTGAATGTTTCGAAATAAATAGGTTACGTGAATGTATTTTAAATGGTATTAGGGTGGAAGAATGGCCGTGTGATTTGGAAGCGTATAAGAAAGTTGTTAAAAGATTTATTGTTTGTAAGAATATTGTGTATTTTTTGCATAGGGGAATGGATGAAGATATATATGTTCCTGTATTTCCAATGCATGCAGCTGTAAGTATGTGTATGGTAGTGCATGACAGGTATGGGCATATGGGGAAGAATAAATTGTGGGAATGCATGCGAGAGAGGTTGTTTACGCCTGGGTTGAGCCAAATTTGTAGGGATGTAGCGACTACTTGTGAGGATTGTCAGAAGGGAAAGTATCAGAGCATGCATGCAAGTCCGCCTATTTTGAGGTTACGTATGAAAGAGCCATTTGAGATGTTTGTGATTGATTGTGTTTCGTTGCCTGTGACTGCGAGAAGACATGTGGGAATGATTGTCATGGTTGATCATATGAGCAAGTTTGCGTATGCCGTACCCATCAAGAATAAAAGAAGTGAGACTGTAGCGAGAATGGTAAGTCAAGTGATGTTGCCGATGAGTGTGTGTAAGCCTGCAAAAATGTTAAGTGACAATGGTCCGGAGTTTGTTGGATGGGAGTTTGAGCAGATGTTGAGAGAATGGGGCATTGAACATGTGTATTCGACTCCGTATATGCCAAGTGCGAATGGTTTGGCTGAAAGGACTGTAAGAACCTTAACAGAAATTTTGCGGATGATGAGTACATGTGATAATGATTGGGATTTATATGTTGGGCGTGCGTTGTGGGCGTATAATGCGACGGTGCACAAGAGTACTGGTATGTCTCCGTGTAAGTTTGTGTTGAATTTTGAAAAGATAGTAAGACCGAGATTGAGTGTGTCCGAGAATGATAGAGATGTTTGGAAGAAAGCAAATGAGAGATTTGAAAGCTACAAAGTGGGAGAGAAAGTGTTGAAAGAAGTAATTGAAAAGGGAAGAATGAATGTCAATAAGGTACGTGATAAGTTTGAAGGTCCATATGAGGTGTTAGATGTTGGTTCTAGTGGGTTGAGTTATGTTTTAGGTAAAGTAAGTGTGGATGGTAGTGTGGAAAATGTTAGGGCACACCACAATCAGTTGCGGAAATGGAAGGAGGTACCAAGATATATTCAGGAGAATGGTATGACTAAATGGCTAAAAACGAACAAGTATGAACCGAGTATGTGTGAGGCATTAGGTTTAGAAGATAAGCAATTGGTGTTAGTAGAGTATGGAAAGAAAAAGAAGTCTGAGAATTTTACTGGGGATAAAAGACGGGAAAATTTTGTAGTTGTAGGCGGGAATCAGAATAAGCAGGACAAGGGTGTAAATGTACAGGTGAGTATGGAAGATAAATGTATTAATACAGATGAAACTTGGATGAGTATGAATGATACTTATAGTGTGTGTGGTTTTTCGTTAGATGAGGCAAGAGAACGTATGACGGACACGAGAATGAAAGATAGGAGAATGATAAGCAGTATGAATGATTCTTTTGTTAAAGTAGAAAATGGTTTAGATGTAATGGATGAATTGTTGACAGAAATTAGTGGGATTTTCGGGCCAGATGAAACTGAGGTAGATGAAATAGTGAATGATATCTTAGACGAGCAGAGCATAGACGGGAATAGTAATAGTACGTTGAATGAAAACGACATGGAAGAAGTGAATGAGAGAGTGCAGGTATATGAAGGCCCAGTTACCCGAAGCCGAGGCCCTGTTCCTGATTGCGACTGGGTAATGAGAAAATAGGTAAGTGTTGTGTGAGGATTTGGCAAAGTAAGGGGGGAGGAATGTGGAGGATTAATTTTATTTTAATTTATTTTTGTTTGCCAAATCGAGAGAGAGAGAGAGAGAGAGAGAGAGAGAGAGAGAGAGAGAGAGAGAGAGAGAGAGAGAGAGAGAGAGAGAGAGTGTGTGAGTGTGTTTATTTAAGTTTTGTCAGAGAGAGAGAGAGAGAGAGTGTTTACAGTATTGGCTTTAGTTTTGTCACACAGAGAGAGAGAGAGAGAGAGAGAGAGAGAGAGTGTGTGTGTGTGTGTGTGAGCGAGTGTTTATTTACTTAAGTTTGTCAAACCGCAAGAAAGAAAGAAAGAGTGTTTATTTGCTTTAGTTTCGTCAGAGAGAGAGAGAGAATTTCATTTGCTTCGTTTTGTTAGATTGCGCGTGCGCAAGAGAGTATGTGTGTATGTGCGTTTGTGTGTGCGTGTTTTGTGTGTCCGCGGTGCGCGCTGAGGAAAGGGGTAATTAGCGAATGATTGTTTGAAGTTGGAAAGATTGTTGGTATAATTGAGGTTGTTTGTTTACTTTTTAGCTAGGATAGGGTGATGATGAATGTCTTGGGCGAAAGCATTGGATATCGAACGATAGAAGAAGTCGGCTGTGTATTTTTTTGCTCTTCGAAAGCCGGCTGTGAAGCTTTTTTTATATTCTGAGTAAGTACTGTTTTTATTTATTTTGTTAGGCGCGTTCATGAGTGATAGAAAGTTTATTGTTTATCTTTGATTATAGTGCGATAGTTTAGTTTAGTTAGGAGTTTTCGTAAGCGTTTTTTTTCTTTTTTTTGGCAGGCCGCGATTCCTCCTTTGGAGAGTTATTTTTGAATGCCGATCTTTAGTTGACGACCTGGCCTGCATTAGATTGTTTTAAGACTGCTCAGATTGATTTATTTGTTGACGACCCGGACCGAATTTACTTCTGATTGCTGTTGATGATGATGATACCGATGAGGATGATGATGATGATGATTACGCTTACGGACTAAATCAATGAAAGCATTTTTGTATTGACTGAGTGTCAAGTGTTGCCATATTGTGGCGTTGCTGCAGAGTTGTGGTTTTGGGCTTTTAACGACTGTTGGCCCTTGTGTGGACAAAGTGGTCCACACATAAACAAATATTGGTTTTGGGTGTGTTAATTTTAAGTTGTTAGGGTTTTTTTATTTGAATGGTGTTACGGTTTATATTTAATATTGTTTATGATTCGTGATAAGTGTTTTTTTTGGTTTATGATTGCGTTTACTTTTAAGAATATAGTGTTAAGGTTATGTTTTGTTTTCATTTTCCTTCTGTCCAAGAGTCCAGTTTGAAGTAGAGTCAGGGGAAAGTTTGTGTTGTGGGATATTTTGAAAGAAGAGTGATCAAAGGTGTGGGGGTTTGTTTTTGTTGACATCCCGCCACATTGTAGCTTAGCAAATATTAATAATAATAATAATAATAATAATAATAATAATAATAATAATCATCATCATAATCATCATCATAATAATAATAATAATAATAATAATAAAGTAATAATAAAAATAATAATAATAAAGTAATAACAAAAATAATAATAACAATAATAATAATAATAAATAAAACAACAACAACAACAACAACAACAACAACCCTGTTTGAGAAACGATACATATAATAAGAATCAAACTGTATCTACGATTAATAACGACACAGATCTGATTATATTCATTCATACATTATCAATGCAACATGAAAATAACAAGAAAAAAAAAATGGCTGGCTCCAACTTCTACCCAGGGAAGGATATTCCCTATGAATCTTCTCCAGAAATTCGATAGGATTCTTTCTTTTTTTTCTTTTTTTTTTATAAAGCAAAGAGAAATACAGACGCTACAAACGCAGTTTTTCCAATTTTGAAAGCAGGATAGGTTTTAGGTTTTATGGAAGGGTATCGTCAAATGTATGCATGGGTGCACGTGCATATAAACACTTGAACGCACAAGCGTATATCCATGCATATTCAAAACAAGAAAAGGGTCATGCTCATACATGCGTATACACACGTGCATATATATATATATATATATATATATATATATATATATATATATATATATATATACATATATATATACATATAAATATATATATATAAATATATATAGATACATATATACATTTATATATATACATATATATACATTTATATATAAACTGTATGTATATACATATATATATATATATATATATATATATATATATATATATATATATATGTATATATATGTATATATACTATATACATAATCATAAATATGTATATATGTATATATAAATACATACATACATACATACATACATATATATATATATATATATATATGTAATATAATATATATATAATGATATATGGAATATATCTCGTTTTCCACAAGTAAATTACTTCAATATTTTTGACATAATTATGTATTGTATACTTGATATTCTTGGCTATTAAGAATTATATCATTGTCGGCAGAATTGCTACGGAATAATAAATAAAACATGATATTATTAATTTCCGTAGAATTATAAATCTTTTATTCCCGATGAATCTTCTTTATTTGCTCCGAATCTGTCTTTCATAAATAATCAAGTGACATTGAAACGTTTTTAGTAGTATGGAAAAAAAAATACAATTTGTAATCTCGTCACTCCCATTATGAAAATTAATACCTAATATCTCTCTCTCTCTCTCTCTCTCTCTCTCTCTCTCTCTCTCTCTCTCTCTCTCTCTCTCTCTCTCTCTCTCAAGTATGACAGTAATTAAAAGATTACAATTAATAATCTGGTAACTCCTAAGAAAATCAAAAATTAATCTCTCTCTCTCTCTCTCTCTCTCTCTCTCTCTCTCTCTCTCTCTCTCTCTCTCTCTCTCTCTCTCACTCTCTCTCTCTACGAGCGAGCTACCTAACATATGGATATTAATATCGATACAATGTCGATATGTCATCCTGGTGAGTAAGGTTTTTACAAACTGGTAAAACACTGAAGAAAAATATCATTTGTCTTTCGTTTTCTTAGATCTATTTAACGTTATTTCGCTACCTTTTAGCAATATATTTCTGGAGTTTCATGGGTGCGTGGTCTGACCTTTGTCTAAATTCTAATAATAATAGGAATTCCATAGACATCACAGGCCAGTTAATAATTGGTTATCGAAAAAAGTTAATAAACTAGCTTTTACTAACCTATTCTTTTCTAAGACCATTATTATGTCTATTTTCTTCCTTTCATATATATACATATATATATATATATATATATATATATATATATTTATATATATATACTGTATATATACACATATATGTGTATATATATATATATATAAACACATATAGGTATTTAAATAATATAAACATATATATATATATATATATATAGAGAGAGAGAGAGAGAGAGAGAGAGAGAGAGAGAGAGAGAGAGAGAGAGAGAGAGAGAGATAAATATTTAGATATATATATATATATATATATATATATATATATATATATATATACATAAATATATATCTATATATATATTCATATATTTCTTATACATTTCATTAATAACATAACTTCTTTGGGACTTTGAATTAAGTAAATGTAAATGACATTTCATTTCCTGTAAATACAGAAAATCTATCAAAACTTGTAATTAAAATAAAAGAAAACTTATGTGTGCATTGAGCTGTAAGCATCAGTGGATCTCATACCTGACAGATGACAGATGATTGATTGATACATTATGCAAGATTGGTGGCATGCAGCCTTGTTAAAAGGGAAGTCGATCATCTAAAGAGAAAAATTTAAAATCATATTCTTTTTCTTTTATAAGATAGTATTATAGATTATATTATAACAATTTTATTATATACAGTATCATATAAGATAGTATTATATAGCTAAATGGGAGTTAAAGTCTCTAATGCAGCCTGGTAAATACCTGAGAAATTATTTTTTTTATAATTATTTCTATATTAATTTAATAACTCATGTCAAAATCATTGTATTCATTGCCTCCACCAACGAAGTTAGAGGGAGGTTATGTTTTTGCCCCTGTGTGTGTTTGTTTGTTTGTGTGTGTGTCCTTGTTTGTGAACAGCTTACTGGCCATAATTTCTATCGTAGAGTAATGAAACTTGCAGAGATTAACTGTCGTGTAAAAAGCTGAAAATTATTAAAATTTTGGAAGGTCAAGGTCAAAGGTCAACGTCACAGTCAAGCAAAATATGCATTTCACGTAATCAGCCATAATCTCTGACATCGATGTCACAAAGACTTCAAACTTGGTTCATATTTGAGTGTATGGAAATCCACGACAATCAATACATGTTGAGGTTAGAGTTCAAGGTCAATGTCGATTAAAAGATCGAGAAATAAGCTGCCGCGGCGTAAGTCTGCGCTCTACTGAATGCATCTCTAGTTATAAATGTAATCAAAATGTGTATATCTTCAAAGATTTGAATTGATTTGATGTGATCCTTTTTGCTTGTAGGTTTAAGAAAAAAAAAGAAAAAAAAGAAAAGAAAAAAACAATGAACAGATTTATGCCCCTTTGCAAAATTTCTCTCGAGTTGCCTTTTATGCAAGATTTCTTTCGTCCTATGGGATCTCGCTTTGTAATTTACCATATATGAGAGTGTTCCGGAAAATCGTCAAAAGGAAGCAAATACTGCATTGATTAAACAGTATATAATTCGGAAACAAATATCTACAATCAAATAAACGATAAAGTGAATGATAACTAGTATAGAGAAGATAAGCCGTTCATATGAACAAGTGAGATATGATAACTAAAAAAATATCTGCTTTGCAAAACGTTACTTATTTTTTATGATACTATTGCATCCGGATGGCAGGCATATCTGCTTTGCAAACCATTACTTAATTTTCATGAGACTGTTATATCAAGATTATGTCTGTTTCTGTACTCCTGGCTGCTAGGAGGAAGGACGCTGGTAACTGGTACAACACATAAGCATAAGCTACCGGGGTCTAAGTGATGTCAGGCAGGACAGCCGATCGGGACAACGGTCTACCTCAAACCCAAAATCTTTCAAAAGGAAGGCAACCGTGCTTTGCCCTATATAAATGGGAAAAAAATATGTCAATAGGAGGAGAAGCTGGTCATTATTTAACCGTAGTTTATATAAATAAAGCTATGGAATGAATAAAAGAAGCAAATGCATTTAAAAAAAACAACATAATTAAAAGTGCCAATGTAATGGTACAGCAGAAATGCGATAAAACGTTTGAAAGTGTTCGGCTTATGAGTATGTTTCAAATAAAAGTTAGCTCTTGGAACAATTACATATAAAACTTAATATTCGAATGGCTAGTCATCAATTGGATGTAATACAAGAAAGTATTAGTTGGAAAACGTTGTGTTTTGTAAAAAGATGGAAAGGGATTAGATAATAATAATAATAATAATAATATAATTATTATTGTACGGTTATGCAACAGTAAAAGGATATGGACACCGAAAATCAATAGAAAGTAGAATGAAAGATATAAGGGAAGACCTTATCTAGGTTGATATCTCTGTAATATGGAGAAGAATGATACACTCGAAGTCAACTCGCTTTAGTAATAAGTAAACGTTTTCTGAAGAGAATTGATAGTCTTTAACTGTTATAAAAGTATTTCTGGTAAGTAAACCTATCAATTTTGGTATATCGTCAGGAATAAGTCAAATCAAACATAACCTTCTTACAAAAAATATACATGTAGCCCCCCCCCCATATATATATATATATATATATATATATATATATATATATATATATATTTATATATATATATATATATATATGTATATATATACACATGTATATACATATATATATATATATATATGTGTGTGTGTGTATGTGTGTGTGTTTGCGTGCGTGTGTGTGTTAATATTTAATTCAATATACGGGAACAAACACAGCAAGTCAACATTTTCTTTCTCATGGCATTCAGTTTGAAGTTATAAAACAAACGCCTGGACACAAATATTGCTCCTTGGAAATCCAGGCAAAGGAGCGAGAGAGGAAATGTTTGTTACTCTCTTATGACAATAAAGAGAAATCAATAATTGAGGTGCATGAAGTGTTGAGAGACGCACAAGACTTCTTTGGAAGTATTGCTGTGAAAATCATGAATGAGAAACGAATTTCTATTCGGAGGAAACATTGAGTTTATATAGTTAAAACTTCTAGTCAGTCTACTCTTATAATCCCGTAGAAATTAAACATCCTGGTTAAATACACAAATTAGTTAAAAAAATAGTTAAAAATAGTCTTAGTGGAGGCTCTGAAAATTTACACTTCCTCATAATTGATTTTTTTTTTTTTTTTTTTTTTTTTATGAATTACGAATAAACGTCAAAGCTTAATTAAAGTATGGGTTAGTTTTCCAGTACTTTCTACAAGCCATGGAGGGTTATGGAACTATTTAAAAATTCTCAATGATATATTAACATCTTTTACTACTGAAATCTGAGTATTTCGTAAAGCAATTTCCTATATATTGTCTTATGGACTGGAAGGTTTATCATAGATTATTCACATCTTAGATAATCAACAATTTTAGTAAGCATTAGACCCAAAAATTAAAAATAAAATCATTAATTTTGGAATATCAAATTCTATGCAGTACAACTGAAGACATGAAAGAGACATTGGAACTTCTGATGGTAAAAGGTTTAATTACCAATACCTCAACGTCATGCCGCGTTTGTGATCACACTCACACTCACACTCACACACACACACACACACATATATATATATATATATATACATTATATATATATTATATATATACATATATATACAGTATATATATATATATATATATATATATTATATATACATATATATATACAGTATATTATATATATATATATATATATATATATATATATATATATAATATGTATCACTAACACTCGTAATTCTAATCAATGTAAATATCAACCACAATGGCATTTAATGTCGAATTCTACCTTAGAGCATGTACTATCCACTGGAAATCCATTTATAATAAATGCTTCTGGGTGAGCAAGGATTCGAACCTATGCCCTGAGCCGATACAATGATTGCAAGGACGACTTTACCAATTGAGCTATCAAGAGAGATACAAGTTCATTTCAAAGCCAATGCACATGTACCTGTCGAATTCAGGAATCTCTTTTTATATTTGAAATCAACCCATCAAAACCCCTACCGTCAGAGCTTTTTAAAACTTTAGCCCCCATCTAAAAAAAAAAAAAAAAAATAATAATAATAATAATAATTAATTAAAAAATAAAATATCCAGCCCCGGAACACTCAAATATTCGAAATCATGCTAAGATATGCAAACTAGATATTGGCAACAAAGATTTTAGCATTATAGGTCAAGTATCAAATCGCCTTGACTTGCCTAGTCTTGAGTCTGTGATTACGTTGATTAATGTGCCGTCAATTAATATTCAGACGTACTTGGGGATTGCCCAAGAGCGAAACTTGATATTCACAGCAGAATGCACTTGCGAATGATGCATTGCATGTATAATCTAAGAATTATTATCATTACTAATATTATTATTATTATTATTATTATTATTATTATTATTATTATTATTATTATTGCTGTTGTTATTATTATTATTATTATTATTATTATTATTATTATTATTACAAGCCAAGCTAAAACCCTAGTTGGAAAAGCAGGATGCTGTAGTCGCAAGGGCTTCAATGGGAAAAATAGCCCAGTGAGGGTAGGAAATAAGGGAATAAACATTACAAAAGAAGTAATGACCAATTCAAATAAAATATTTTAAGAACAGTAACTACATTAAAATCATTCATTTATAAGCTATAAAAACTAAAAAAAAAAACACGACGAAAAGAAACAAGACAGAATAGTGTGCCAGAGTGTATCCTCAAGCAAGAGAACTCTAGCCCAAGACAGTGGAAGACCATGGAATAGGGGATATGGTACTACCCAAGACTAGAAAACAATGGTTTGATTGTGGATTGTCCTCCTAGAAAAGCAGCTTATCACATTTATAAAGTCTCCTCTACCCTTACCGAGAGGAAAGTTTCCAACTGGTATAATAATTCATAATACTATGATATTGTTGTTGGAAACTAAAAGATGAATTTATTAGTATCATCTTGGAATGTAAAAATGTACATTTCATAGACATTGTTCCCATGAACATAATTCTCATGACATAATATTTGCAGTCAGGTGAAAAATATTGCCTTGTTATAAAAATGAGTCATAAAATCGACGTATAATTTTCAATGCTTCATTTTCTTTCATAGCCTTTGACCTATTAAATTTATTTTACACGTGGGGGAATATCATATTTTTTTTCGCTAAAATAAATGAGCTTATATAGTATTTTCTTCATTATTTTTTTAAATGCCTCAAGGAGATTATTTTTGCAAATTGTGGGATGTGCTTCATTCTTATTAAAATTAATTATTCCTTTTAATTTGTGAGGTAATTACATAATGAGTGGTTCAGGAGAATTTTTTTCTCAAATGAGTGAAATCTATTTGTATTTTGTTTTAGCTAAGAGAGAGAGAGAGAGAGAGAGAGAGAGAGAGACTTGGTTTACTGTCATTGTTATCATACACAGTAGTTACAAAACAGTTCATGGCTCAAAGGCCACACATGAATGGTAGAGGCAAGGGACAGTAACTTTGCCCTATCAAGCAGGACAATGCCCTAGAGACTGACCCTATATGCATATGATCACCACCCAAATCCCCTCTCCACACAAGGTAGGACCTGGGAGGGCTGGGTGATGGCTGCTGATGACTCAGCAGATAGACCCCAAACCCCCCACCCTAAGCTCACAAGGATGGTGAGGTTGCAGCGACCAAATGAACTAACGAGTTTGAGAGGGACTTGAACCCCAGTCTGGCACCCACCAGGCCACTACAATTATACTGCATATCAAGCTGCACGGCCAGTTCGGCTATTAACATTACAGTATATTGGTCATCCAAAGAAAATAAATGTATATAGATTATATAAAAAAAATTCATTTCCTTATCAGTGTTTGACAGGATATTTAATTTTAATTACGATTTTCGGAATATGCGGTTTTTATGCGATTTAAAGAGAAAATAAAATGTACTTTTTTTCATTGTTATGAAAAAAAAGAGGAATTCATATCAATGTGATTCGTATATGCAAGATACCATTGACCAAGAGCGAGGGATTTTATAGAAAATGGAATAAGCCATGTACTCATAATAATAATAATAATAATAATAATAATAATAATAATAATAACTAGCGAAAGACACAATGATTAGCATAGTTTGTAGTCTGCAGTAATTGAATTTTAATGTCAGAGGTGAAACTCAAGAAAGACTTGGGTTAAGGGGACGTTTGATTTGTTATATATAATAAACTTATGTAATGCTCGATGTCATTAAAAGAGAAAATATAAATCTTCCTGTAAGATAAGACAAAAGGGATCCTCAAGGCTATGCTGATACAATTGTTCTGGTGGACGATGCGGTAACGTCCCTGACTGCAGTAACTGGTGAAAGCCACAATGGGGTTCGAGTCCCGCTCAAACTTGCTAGTTCCTTTGGTCGCTGCAATCTTATTACCATCCTTGTGAGCTAAGGCTTGGTGATTTGGGGGAGCCAATAGATCTATCTACTAAGTCATCACCAGCCATTACCTGGCCCTCCTTGGTCCTAACTTGAGTGGAGAGGGGAATTGGGCACTGATCATATATATGTATAGGTCAGTCTCTAGGACACTGTCCTGCTTGATAGGGCAATGTCACTGTCCCTTGCTTCTGCCATTCATGAGTGGCCTTTAAACCTTTAAACGTGTATCACACACGCTCGTACACTATAACGGTATTTTTTTATTGTCATTACTATCGCTCTCTCCTCGCACTGATAACCTCCTTACGCCTGTATACGCTTGTCTCTTTGAGTTTGATTTTTTGTGTCGATCTTGACTGGAACGGGTTGTGTAAATACTCCTGATCCGCCAAAATTAAGTTAGTTGCGTAACTTTTTTGTATCGCTCTCCCCTCCCACTGATAACCTGCTTATGCCTGTATATGCTTATCTCATTGTTTGAATGCTTGTGTCGTTCTTGACTGGAACGGGTTGTATAAATACTCATACTCCGCCCCAAAAAAGTTAGTTGCATTCACTCCGCTTATCAGTTAATACTTAGGCTAATATCTATACGATTAAACGAGACTTACGACAAAACAACTGAGAAAAATGTGGTATTAATGTTTTGACTTATTCTTTTTAATATGAATCAGGTTAGAAAGGAAATATTTTTATTTGATGAAAAATAAAGTGTGTCCGGATGTGAACGAAATCTTTTATATTGTACAAACGCACGTGTATCACACACACTTGTACACTGTAACGGTATATCTGTTATAAATATATATATATATATATATATATATATATATATATATATATATATATATATACATACATACATACATACATATATATATATATATATATATATATATATATATATATATATATATATATATATCAGTGCGAAGGGAGAGCAATATCAATATCACTAGTGGTCAGCAAGTAACCCTGAAGGATAATAATTATGTCCTTATGATCTCCTGTTTTGAGGAAAATTGCGGCCAAAGGTCCATGCATATACGTACTAAGATTATCTATACTCAATTTTTTTAACGAGGAGCATTTGCACCGACTCGGTGCGGTGCCCTTTTAGCTCGGATAAAGTTTCCTGCTCCCTGATTGGTTAGAATCATCTTGTCCAATCAATCTGCGATCAGGAAACGTTTCCGAGCTAAAAGGGCACCCCTACGAGTCGGGGCAAATCTGCCTCGCTAAAAAGAATTGACTATAATCAGGCTATGCAAAAATAATTCGGAAGAGATAGTTGTACGATTTTCTTGAAATAAAGTGGATTGTCACCTATATTTATTTCCAGTATATGTTGTAGACGAGATATGAAATGGGTTGTTAACGGTGAACATAGGTATTGATGGGTATTTACAATATATTTATCTTCAATGGACAGGTAAAATGACATCTCTGTATATATATATATTTATATATATATATATATATATATATATATATATATATATATATATGTATATATATATATATATATATATATATATATATATATATATATATATACTGACATCGCTCTCCCCTAGCACTAATAACCTGTTTAAGCCTTTATGTCATGTATCATTGTTAGAATTTTTGTGCCGTTCTTTCTCAGAACGGCTTCCATATAAACTCACGATCAGTTGAAATAAGATTAGTTACCACCTAACTGGCGCCTTGCACAATATACGAGCCAGCATAACTTCAGGTAAGAATCCTAGTAGAGACGTTATAAGTAGATTTTTTTACCAAAATATATACGTATTAAAGACGTAGAAGGTTTCAATTTATTCAATTTCATTTATCGACAGCAGGACCCGAGAAGATCTTTCTTCTAATATATTACATTTCATCTAAAAGCTGAAACCGTTAATGCCTTTCGTGAAAACAACCTTTAGTCAAATTATCGCAAAAAGTCACATTAATATTTGTGCTCTATCTTAATAACAAACAAGTATGCCAACAAACAAATAAACTAAACAATAAGAAAAATAGATGATTTATCCTTAATTTCCGTAATGACATTGATTATCCTTAGCATCATCATATTCAGAACTAAAGGGGCACTCAGTAGAGCGCAGATCTCCGCCGCGGATGCTTATTTCTCGACCTTTTGCTTGACCTTGACGTTTGACCTTTGCATGTATTAAATGGCAAGGATTTTTATACACTCAAATATGAACCAAGTTTGAAGTCTCTGTGACAATGATGTCCAAACTTATTGCTGATTACGTGAATTAGACATTTTGCCTGACCGTGACTTTGACCTTTGACATTGACCTTCTAGAATTTAATATCTTCCGGCTTTTTACATAACAGTTAATCCCTGCAAGTTTCATTTCTCTACGGTTAAAATTGTGCCTAGCAAGCTCTTCACAAACAAACAAACACACACAACATAAAAACACACACAGGGGGTGAAACGTAAGCTCCTTCCAACTTCACTGGCGGAGGTAATTATGCATCCATCAAGATATATCAAATTTATCTTGATTTCAGTAATGATTTCCATTATGTTTGCATCAGAAATGGAATAACAAATTCAAACAGGAAGCGTCCCCCTCTTCCTTTATATTACTTGTATGTCTCAGTTCCTTCCGTCGTAACAAAAATATTACAATGTTTGTAACGAAAGTGAAAAAAAAAAACCCTGCATTGAATGGGCCACAGGTGTCGTTCCTTTTCCTGACTGGAGGGAATTTCCACTGAATGGAAAATGATAAGAAAGTGGGAAGCATTATGAGGGCGTTTGGCAATAAAATGTTTTTGTCATTACCAACCGGGATTGTGAAGGAAGGGACGAGTATTAAGGGATTTATATAATAGAAAATGTACTGTAATTATGATTGGCTCCCTTTTCATCAGGGGCTGAACAAACGGTTTGGGTTGGGGAAAAATAAGAGACGTTAATAAAGGAGAAAATACAGTAATTTGATGTTTGGCTTTGTCTGTGTTTCATAGTTTCTCTTTGCAGTTCTCGTAACATTTTGGACAAATAAATAAAAAAAAAAAAAAATTTCATATGAAATTCTCTAACCATTTGTTAGTCGGATTTGGTTTTTAAATGCTACTCATGAATGTCAGAGGGGAAAAAGAGCAATATTGCCCTAGCATGCAGGACAATGCCCTGGAGACTGACCCAAGCCCCTCTCCACTTGGTGAGCCTGAGTGTACCCCCAGGCAAGAGAGCTCTACCCCAAGACAGTGGAAGGCCAGGGTACAGAGGCTATGGCGCTACCCAAGACTAGAGAACA
This sequence comes from Palaemon carinicauda, assembly GCF_036898095.1. Classification (NCBI taxonomy): domain Eukaryota; kingdom Metazoa; phylum Arthropoda; class Malacostraca; order Decapoda; family Palaemonidae; genus Palaemon; species Palaemon carinicauda. Next base: position 29,260,580 of record NC_090727.1, read on the forward strand.
AGGTTTTATTTTGGAATGCCCTTCTCCTATAAGAGTTGCTTACCATAGCTAAAGAACGCTTTATGTAATAAAGCTTTGCGTAATTCGGTCAAGATTAAAAGAGGTATGTCAAAGTTTTCCGTGTCCATTATCATATCTCCTAATATTAAAGGCAATTATTGAAAGTTAGGAAAAATAACGATTGAAATTTCTTTATGTAATCGTTACATTTTCTATATAATTGGTTAAAAATTGGAAAAAAAGTCTTCTCTCGTACCTCCTTAAACCCCTATAAAAAGATCATTCCTTGTTTTAAACATGATAAAACAAGGCTCATTGACTCATATTTCTTATCTGGAGTTAACTTGCAAACTTCCATTTCATAATCTATCTTTCAATAGGCAATTTTATTACACCCTGAACAGGATTCCTTATAGTGGCCCTTGAATTAGGAGCATCATAATAATAAAAATAATAATAATAATAATAATAATAATAATATTAATAATATTAATAATAATAATAATAACAATAATAATAATAGTAGTTACTATCATTTATTGTTATGGTTAATCTTATTATTAATATTGTTGATGCTACTATTACTGTTTATGATATTATTATTATTATTATTATTATTATTATTATTATTATCAAATATCGTTTTAAAAGTAAAGCTGTAAACAAGCTCTCTTCGTGCTCTTCTGAATTTCAATCTTAAGTCCTCCTCAACGCGAGAGAAATTTCTTCTTAAACTACTTGTTAGGAAAGTAAATTTTCTATAACGTTAAGCCAGAAATCCTTTTTTTTTATCATTGTAAGATATTCTGATTATTTACGTCTAGAAAAATTTTATTCCTTAAAACCGAAAGGGGGAAGGGAAGGAGGAGGAGGATGAAGGGAAGGAGGAGGATATGGAGGAGATGATATGGAAGAGGAGGATATGGAGGAGATGATATGGAAGAGGAGGATATGGAGGAGATGATATGGAAGAGGAGGATATGGAGGAGGAGGGGGAAGGGAAGGAGAAGGATATGGAGGAGGAGGTGGAAAGGAAGGACGATGGGGAAGGGAAGGAGGAGGATATGGAGGAGAAGGATATGGAAGAGGAGGATATGGAGGAGGAGGTGGAAGGGAAGGAGGAGGGTGAAGGGAAAGAGGAGGATATGGAAGAGGGAAGAGGATATGGATGAGGAGGGGGAAGGGAAGGAGAAGGATATGGAGGAGGAGGTGGAAAGGAAGGAGGATGGGGAAGGGAAGGAGGATATGGAGGAGGAGGGTGAAGGGAAGGAGGAGGATATGGAGGATGAGGGGGAAGGGAAGGAGGAGGAGGAAGGGAAGGAGGGGGAGGAGGAAGGGAAGGAGGAGGAGGAAGGGAAGGAGGGGGAGGAGGAAGGGAAGGAGGAGGATATGGAGGAGAGGATATGGAGGAGGATATGGAGGAGGAAGGGGAAGGGAAGGAGGAGGATATGGAGGAGGGGGAAGGGAAGGAGGAGGATATGGAGGAGAGGATATGGAGGAGGATATGGAGGAGGAAGGGGAAGGGAAGGAGGAGGATATGGAGGAGGGGGAAGGGAAGGAGGAGGAGGAAGGGGAGGAGGAAGGGAAGGAGGAGGATATGGAAGAGGGAGGAGGATATGGAGGAGGAGTGGGAAGGGAAGGAGGAGGGTGAAAGGGAGGAGGATATGGAGGAGAATATAAGGAAGAGGAGGATATGGAGGAGGAGGTGGAAGGGAAGGAGGAGGGTGAAGGGAAAGAGGAGGATATAGAAGAGGGAGGAGGATATGGATGAGGAGGGGGAAGGGAACAGAAGGATATGGAGGAGGAGGTGGAAAGGAAGGAGGATCGGGAAGGGAAGGAGGAGGATATGGAGGAGATGATATGGAAGAGGAGGATATGGAGGAGGTGGGGGAAAGGAAGGAGAAGGATATGGAGGAGAGGGATATGGATGAGGAAGGGGAAGGGAAGGGGGAGGGGGAAGGGATGGAGGAGGGGGAAGGGACGGAGGAGGGTATGGAGGAGATGATATGGAAAGGGAGGATATGGAGGAGGAGGGGAAGGGAAGGAGAAGGATATGGAGGAGGATGTGGAAAGGAAGGAGGATGGGGAAGGGAAGGAGGAGGATATGGAGGAGATGATATGGAAGAGGAGGATATGGAGGAGATGATATGGAAGAGGAGGATATGGAGGAGATGGTATGGAAGAGGAGGATATGGAGGAGGAGGGGGAAGGGAAGGAGAAGGATATGGAGGAGGATGTGGAAAGGAAGGACGATGGGGAAGGGAAGGAGGAGGATATGGAGATGATATGGAAGAGGAGGATATGGAGGAGGAGGGGAAGGGAAGGAGGAGGATATGGAGAGATGATATGGAAGAGGAGGATATGGAGGAGGAGGGGGAAGGGAAGGAGAAGGATATGGAGGAGGATGTGGAAAGGAAGGACGATGGGGAAGGGAAGGAGGAGGATATGGAGATGATATGGAAGAGGAGGATATGGAGGAGGAGGGGAAGGGAAGGAGAAGGATATGGAGGAGGATGTGGAAAGGAAGGACGATGGGGAAGGGAAGGAGGAGGATATGGAGGAGATGATATGGAAGAGGAGGATATGGAGGAGGAGAGGGAAGGGAAGGAGAAGGATATGGAGGAGGAGGTGGAAAGGAAGGACAATGGGGAAGGGAAGGAGGAGGATATGGAGGAGATGATATGGAAGAGGAGGATATGGAGGAGGAGGGGGAAGGGAAGGAGAAGGATATGGAGGAGGATGTGGAAAGGAAGGACGATGGGAAGGGAAGGAGGAGGATATGGAGATGATATGAAGAGGAGGATATGGAGGAGGAGGGGGAAGGGAAGGAGGAGGATATGGAGGAGATGATATGGAAGAGGAGGATATGGAGGAGGAGGGGGAAGGGAAGGAGAAGGATATGGAGGAGGATGTGGAAAGGAAGGACGATGGGAAGGAAGGAGGAGGATATGGAGATGATATGGAAGAGGAGGATATGGAGGAGGAGGGGGAAGGGAAGGAGGAGGATATGGAGGAGATGATATGGAAGAGGAGGATATGGAGGAGATGATATGGAAGAGGAGGATATGGAGGAGATGATATGGAAGAGGAGGATATGGAGGAGATGATATGGAAGAGGAGGATATGGAGGAGATGATATGGAAGAGGAGGATATGGAGGAGATGATATGGAAGAGGAGGATATGGAGGAGGAGAGGAAGGGAAGGAGAAGGATATGGAGGAGGAGGTGGAAAGGAAGGACGATGGGGAAGGAAGGAGGAGGATATGGAGGAGATGATATGGAAGAGGAGGATATGGAGGAGGAGGGGAAGGGAAGGAGAAGGATATGGAGGAGGAGGGGGAAGGGAAGGAGAAGGATATGGAGGAGGAGGGGGAAGGGAAGGAGAAGGATATGGAGGAGGAGGGGGAAAGGAAGGAGGAGGGGGAAGGGAAGGAGGAGGATATGGAGGATATGGAAGAAGAGGATATGGAAGAGGAGGTAGAAGGGAAGGAGGAGGATATGGAGGAGATGATATGGAAGAGGAGGATATGGAGGAGGAGGGGGAAGGGAAGGAGAAGGATATGAAGGAGGATGTGGAAAGGAGGAGGATGGGAAGGGAAGGAGGAGGATATGGAGGAGATGATATGGAAGAGGAGGATATGGAGGAGGGAAGGAGGAGGATATGGAGGAGATGATATGGAAGAGGAGGATATGGAGGAGGAGGGGGAAGGGAAGGAGAAGGATATGGAGGAGGATGTGGAAAGGAAGGACGATGGGGAAGGGAAGGAGGAGGATATGGAGATGATATGGAAGAGGAGGATATGGAGGAGGAGAGGGAAGGGAAGGAGAAGGATATGGAGGAGGAGGTGGAAAGGAAGGACGATGGGGAAGGGAAGGAGGAGGATATGGAAGAGATGATATGGAATAGGAGGATATGGAGGAGGAGGGGGAAGGGAAGGAGAAGGATATGGAGGATAAGGGGGAAGGGAAGGAGAAGGATATGGATGAGGAGGGGGAAGGGAACGGGGAGGGGGAAGGGAAGGAGGAGGATATGTAAGAGATGATATGGAGGAGGAGGGGGAAGGGAAGGAGAAGGATATGGAGGAGGAGGTGGAAAGGAAGGAGAA
>NC_090727.1:29269685-29274685 GCF_036898095.1 Palaemon carinicauda
CGGAATAAATTTCTAACCAGTTTAAGTCATGAAAATTAGAGAAGAGCAACATAAAATGTATAATAATTCAATGGAATTTAAAAAGTCCTCCTCTATGAAATGGTTATTTGCTTCACTTAAAAAATCTTCCTAATAATAAGACATAGATGTATTCTAATATTTCTTTTGAATACCTGAAAAAACAAATACAGCGATAGTAAGTTACAATAAACAATTCAAAAAGTTGAAGGAAATCTCCTCAGGGAAGAGCGCCGATAAATCGCCTTTCCCAATCACCAAAAGAAGGAAAGGAGCTATTTCTTGCCATTTATAGAGACGCACGACCCGATCTTGATTGCATGGTGACATTGGTATAACCTTTCATCATTTCTAGACACTTGCGTTCGATTCCACGAACCTCGAACGCTCATGGATAGAGAAAGAGTGACCTGTGACACTGCAGTTTTTATACAAATCCTTTGATTCAGCTGATCCATTGTTATCTTTTAAATACACTATTAAAAATTTGCCATATGCTCTAGTCTAACATAAAATCTGACACCGTCAAATTCTTGACCTCGGCCCTAACTAGATTCGAACTAAAGAATATGGAAATTTTTCAAGAAAATTTCATATATCTTCTATAATTTTAGTCGGAGAGCAAAAAAATGCTATGACCACATATATACCCATAAAACGACTCTATGCTGCAGTCTAACACAAACTCTGACACCGTCAAACTCTTTACCGTTTTTCTGACCCCGCCCTTATTAGATTCGGACTAAAAAATGTGGACATTTTTCAAGAAAATCTCATATAGATCTTCTATAATTTTAGTCGGAGAGCTAAAAAATATTTCTACTTTTTATTTCAAATTATTCAATATCATTCATTTAAAAATGAATGTATTTGCGTATCTATAAACTTATGGAATGTATCAAGAAAATTTCCTTTATTTCTATTGTGAAAAAGTTGTTTCCAAGCATTTTGGGTTACAAGCTTGCTCCCGGAATAGAGGAACCACTTTACAGAGTTTCACGATGAATGTGTATAACCAGATCCTTCTTCCTCCAGCCTTTGTAAATGACATATAAAACACTTCGAAAACATTCACTCCCTACGCAGCTTTGATGGCTATCTCTCAATTAGTCTTTGAACTACTGTAGTATTTGCCATAAGCTATGAGACATGGTGGTCTGTTGGTAGCGTCCTTGCCTGGGGATTGCCATACTGGGGTTCGAGTCCCGCTCAGACTCGTTAGTACCTTTGATGGCTGCAACCTCACCATCCTTTTGAGCTAAGGATGAAGGGTTTGGGGGAGCCTATAGGTCGATCTGCTGAGTCATTAGCAGCTATTGTCTGGCCCTCCTTGGTCCTAGCTTGGGTAGAGAGAGGGCTTGGTCGCTGATCATATGTAATATGGTCAGTCTCTAGGGTATTTTCCTGCTTGATAGGGCAATGTCACTGTACCTTGCCTCTGCCATTCAAGACTGCCATTTAAACTTTATACCTTTAATGCAAGGAAATAAATCCTTTAGTATCGAGTCACTAAACATGATATATTATGGTACACCCGCACTTTAAACACAATCATGAACATATCTATTTATACACGCGTGTGTGTGTTTGCTGTTTTAGGTGTACATATCAAGAAATATATCTTACCTGTATCTAAAGTTCCGTTAAATCTGAATTTTAACTCGAACTCCTTTAAAAAAAAATAGTTCCCCTTTCATCAGGAATCTAACAATTTATCTTTCATGTACGTCAAAAGTTGAAAACTAGAGGATTGTGTGCAATCTCTATTTTGTAGGTTGGTGTGAGAATAGTAGTTCAAAACCTGAAAGGTATTGCTGTTTTCTTTTTATCTAGGAAAAAAAGCAACGATTTCCCTTAATGTTTTTAGGGTTTTCCTTGAAATTGTATCCTACAACCCGTAGGATACATTTGTTGCAGAAATATGAAGCTGGTATCATTTTTTTCCCACACAAATTTGCAGAATATTGAAGGATTTATCTTGATACTATTTTAACCTAAAGAAATACCTACAAACAGTTTTCTTCATAGCTGAATTTGTTTTTTAATTAAAAAACTGTAACTTTTCATTAAACTATGAAAATATCTTGTTTTTTGGACGTTACACCAGCATGAAATGTGCCTTAATAAAATTTATATCAAACAACGAAAAAATTTTCCTAGTCCTTCTAGAAAAAAAATCGAGGTCGGCAATGAATAATTGAATTGAAATATTAATCACTTTTGAATACTAAGGTTTTCTTGTTATTCTTTAAGAATAGTTCCCAAATGTCAATGAAATCAAAGATATGGGTACATTTTTGCCAGGGCCATCAAATATTTCTTGACATTTGAATCTGAGGTCGAAACCAAGAAAGAGAGAGAGAGAGAGAGAGAGAGAGGAGAGAGAGAGAGAGAGAGAGAGAGAGAGAGAGAGAGAGAGAGAGAGAGAGAGAGAGAGTATATGAGCTTCAGGGATTGGAGAAAAATGTATTCCGAATGCGTGATAAATATATTGTTAGCATTGAATTATCCGTTGTTCCTCCAATGTCCCCTGTTTTAGAAACGGATAGAGCTTCTAAATATGTTGGGGACGAATAATAACGTTCATATCTCGACAAAGAGAAGGTGCTCAAAACTGTAAGGGGAAAAAAAAAAAAAAAGTCATAGACGTGATTGAGATATGATTATTGTTTTTAAAGGTGTAAAGGCTAATCATGAATGGCAGAAGCAAGGGACAGTGACATTCCCATATCAAGCAAGACAATGCCCTACAGACTCACCATATTACATATGACCAGTGCCCAAGCCCCCTCTCCAACCAAGCTAGGACCTGGGAGGGCCAGGCAATGGTTGCTGACGACTCAGCAGAAAGACCTATGGGCTCCCCCAAAGCCCGTATCCTTAGCTCACAAGGCTAGTGAGGTTGTAATGACCAGAGGAACTAACGAGTTGGTGCAGGACTCGAACCCCCACGTCCTTAGCTCAAAAGAATGGTGAGGTTGCGGTGACCAAAGGAACTAACGATTTGCGCGGGACTCGAATTCCAGTCCTGCAATCACCAGGCAAGGACGTTACTACTTTGCAACACAACCCCTGGTGCTGGGATAGGGAACACGGGAGGTTAGCTGGCTATAAAACCAAATGAAGAAAAAAGCCCGTGGAGACTGCATGAATGGCATATACATACACATGTGAGGTATTACAGCAATGTCATAGTTACCAGGCAAGTGCATACACTCACAAATCAAAAATAAACCCGTCATATCATGTAGATGCTGCATCCCAACTCCGTCACCTGAGGTTTATATTGCAGCCAATCATTACATAGTAATAATCATTAAAAACTACCTTTTCTAATTTATGCCTTTCCTTCCAATTCCATATGCATTACCATGAGATTAACTTAATCTCTAACAACAATAATTGGGTGCTTTGGTTGTGTGGACCAAATTCATAGGTTGAAATCAATTCTACAATTCCATTTAAGGCTTTATAATGGAACTACGGCCTGTTTTAGCAAAGGACCCACCTAGCACAAAGTTTGGCTAATCGGAATCAACAATTAATAATAAATATTTTAAATAGAAAAGGCTTTCTATTAAAAGGAAAATGTATTTTACTAAAGAATAACAAAAACATAAATTAAAAGGTACGCACTAACAGGCTGTAATAATAATAATAATAATAATAATAATAATAATGATAATAATAATAATAATAATAATAACAATTAGAAGTTGTATTATCATTTTGCTAAATGCTTGATAAGACCAGAGGAAAGAGCTCAGATTTCTCAAACGGTTAGTCACTAATTGGCAATCAACAAACAAAGTCTCAGTAATGGAGATCAAATAATTGATCTTAGAGAAGTAAATAAAAGCTAAAGGAGACTAAAGATTTCCGTTCAAATATTGTTTCCTTTTTAGATATCATGTGTCATCAAATGATAGAAATGTTGAAAAAGTGTTATTGTTGTTAAGTTATCTTTGCAAATAAGTGTAAAGACGTGCCAACAAGAACAAAGTAACATTTGGAAATACTAAGAATCTTTTTGTATACATGGTGTATATGATGAGCTTGTAAATCAATAAGATTATATGTATAACCTGATGAATATTTATACACACACACACACACACACACATATATATATATATATATATATATATATATATATATATATACGTATGTATATATACATATATATATATATATATATATATATATATATATATATATATATATATACATATACAGCGTGTATATATATATATATATATATATATATATATATATATATATACATATATATATATACATACATATATATATATATAAATTACATATATATACATATATGAATTATATAATATACATACATAAAGCCTATATATATATATATATATATATATATATATATATATATATATATATATTTATATATATAGTATATATATTTATAAACCTAGTGTATTATACACATATATATACACACTGGTATATATCTATAAAATATTACATAATAATGAAACAAATTCGACGATGCTTAATAATGTCATATCTTTATAGAACTATTAACCTGTTATTTATACACTTTCACCGCACTTTCATTGCCTTCTACCGAAAGAGAAAGTTACTTTGAATCCTTCTGCTGTGTTTGATTTGGAAAGCAGAAGTATAAGGGACTCATTTCCACAGAGTTGCATCTACAATCTGTTCCAAAGTTTCTGAAATTCCACCAAAAGTTTCGTATGGGCTGACTTTGTATGACTTCTTTTCAGCATGGTAATATGATTCATAAAAACTTGTGGCAAAGATAAAACATACCTTAGATGTATAGGCTACATAATATAAGAGGGATTTAAGAACAGATATTACATTATACAATGAAAGTTCTCGGAATAGTGTCATATCTTTTACGAAGTGATTACTCATAGATTAAGTTAAAGGCAGTTTCTCCAGTTATATTCTCATATAAATTATTCTTTTCTTTCATAGCTCAT
>NC_090727.1:29279685-29297185 GCF_036898095.1 Palaemon carinicauda
TTTCTGGTTTACAGAAGTCTCTCAAGGCATTTCAGGAGTTTTGAACGTCAAAATATTCTTTTTCTTTGAACCATGACCTTTCTTATCGTCACCGTAGAAAAAAAAATTTTCCCTAAGCGTTAGCGTAATATCCACGTTATCAACGACGTTTTCCTCGGCACCGGTACTGACGACAACATTGACATATTCTTGCCAAGTCTCACAATTTTTAACAGATGTACACATTTTCTCACTATTTACATCACTAATATGACTTCCCGCATGATTACCCTTCATTTTGATATATAAATCAAGGGGAATTGAATAATATTAACAAGCAAATTAGACGGAAACACTCGGAGTTTACTCGAAACACACGTTTGATATCGGCAGACTTCGGATATAAACAAAGAAACGGGCGCTGTGATTGGTCGAGCCGAGCACATGATGCCTTGACGTAGACGATAACAGAGCGCGCTGATTGGCTGAGAGATAAACCCTTTCAAAATTATGACTGCTACGCGGTCTTGACTCTTGCTCTCTATGTTCTCTATGTATAGAGTTCCTTGACCGATTTTGTAATTGCAATAAGAAACTATTATTTGTACTAATTGTTTTGTATGTTTAATTGGTATAATTTTTATTTTATATTGTTTTCACGCTTTATTAGTGTTTTACTCTTTCTGGTCTTTATACATGAATAATTTGGTACATATTCCGGAAAACGGTGCTACTTTGCAGATCAGATTTCTTAAATACTTCTAACATATATCATCAGTCATTATGTGTGTGTTATATGTGCGTTTTGAAATCAGAGAGCAATGGGACGCAATAATAATACCTTTTTCTAGTCAATAATTAAGATGTAAAGATAAGTAAAGCAAATTCTTGAAGCCAAGAATAAGGATGGTACTTTAGCACAATCAAGCGCAAGAGATTTCTCAACCTCTTATAGTAGTTATTAACCTTGAAAGGCAAATACAATTATAGCCTAACTTTCCAAAATAATTAAGGGGAAAATTCTATGGAGTGCTTTTGTTAAGTAATCTATATAATGTGTATTATAGAATACAATTTACTCATACGATGTAGTATTAGGAAAAACGTCCATACCAAAATATATTAGTAAAATTCCTTTTCGTATCTTCTCTGAATTCAAGTTAATCTGGAACACCCTTCCTGTTTGAATTGTGAAAATTGTGTGGCACAATTTTAAAATGTACTCCCAGGAATTACTCTTATCAAAGTTCGCTATATACCAACATACCATTTTTGTAAAACATTGGTAATATCCTATGAATATGAAATAGCTAAATACAGAAAGTTGTGTTCAAATAATTGAGAAAAAAAGTAAAAGAATTATAACATAACGTAAATTCTAGGTTTATCAATCCTTTCCTTAATGATAATGGAGTAGATGAATTGATATTCATTCTGTTTCCATTAAGAGATGAGCCAAATTTAGTTTATATATTACAAGTCACTGAGTTCCTGTGGAAAAGCCTACTTTAAAGGCAAAGGTGTCTAGTTTCAGTTCCTGTATCACCAGAGTAGAGGCTCACCAGAACGTCAGCTGGGCATGCCCAACACAACCGCCCCCCCCCCTCTCACCCCCCCCCCCCCCCAACAACTGTGGCGCCTAAGCAGTTTCCCTCCCAGTAAACAGTTTAAAATTACGGTCCCGGGCGGGGATCGATCTGCTGCCATGCGAATGCTAGGCGAACGGGTTAACACTGTATTAGCCAGGAGGCTAGCACAGTGGATGCCTTATGAATGGGACGCGGTGGTGGGTACTCTGAGAAAATTAATAACTAAAGAGATTGTTTAAAATTGGACAAAAATTAAGAATACTTAAAGAATGAAAAGACATACCATAACGGAAGATGTTACTTATTTATGAATTATCTAATCAATTAAATTAGTTCTTTCATAAACATTCAGCATTAATGTTTCTATCGGTGATTCAATTATATGCTTCCTAAATCCATACCAAAATTCCGTGGACGAAAAACCATTAGAGAGAGAGAGAGAGATCTTATATTATTATTGTTAACATTATTATTATTATTATTATTATTATTATTATTATTATTATCATTATTATTAGCTTAGTTACAACCCTAGTTGGAAAAGTAGGATGCTATAAGCCCAAGAGCTCCAACAGGAAAAAATAACGCAGTGGGGAACGGAAATAAGGAAATAAATAAACTACAAGTGAGATAATGAACAATTCAGGAAGCATATTTTAAGAAGAGTATGTCGGCCAATTCACCGTAAGAATATTTGCTGGGAGTTTGAACTTTTGAAAGTCCACCGATTCAAGTACCTGATTATAGGAAGATCATTACACTACTTAGTCACAGCTGGGATATAATGCATTTGCTTGAATTATTATATATAGCAATGTCAATTAAATAATTAGCTAAACAGATTAACTTCCCTTCAAGTTAATGTATTGAAAACTAGAGGGGCTCTAAGTAGAACGCTTACCTCCACCTGGGCAGCTTATTTCTCGGCCTTTTGCTCGACCTGGACCTTTGACCGCAACATGTGATAATTGGCGTGGATTTTCATACACTCAAATATGAACCAAGTTTGAAGTTTCTGTGACAACAATGTCCAAACTTATGGCTGATTACGTGATATGGGCATTTTGCTTGACCGTGACCTTGACCTTTGACCTTAGCCCACCAAAATTTAACCATGCCAGGTTTTTACATAACAGTTAATTCCTGCAAGTTTCATTACTACGATTAAGATTGTGGCCAGGAAGCTGTTCACAAACAAACACGCACATAAACACTCAAACAGGGGGTAAAACATAATCTCCTTCCAACTTCGTTGGCGGAGGTTGTAATTTTGAGTCACTCTCCGTAAATGTATCTGGTTCTACGATATTAAAAAAAAAAAAACAGAAAATGTAAGCTTTGAACAAATTCTAATTATATAAATTAGAGTGAATTCGATTTTAGTGCGTTTGTATAATCCTGCGTGTATTGTATTTGTATAAAACAAGAGCTACTGTATTCATATAAAGCCAAAAATACTTTATATAGTAAATACAACACCACTGAATTTGAATAGACCCGAAACTACTACATTTAAATTTATCGAGATGTAAATTTAAAAGCATTTCATTCACTTTTTTTCTATAATGTGCTTTGCACAATGAAATGCGTTTTTTAGTTGTACAATATCATTTCAATGCTGAAAACATAACACGAATATTCTCTCTTTTATCATATGATTACTAATTGAGCATTTGCATTTCAAATAAAGTAACAGTTTATGAAGGTTTTAAAGGTTTAAAGGCTAATCATGAATGGCAGAGGCAAGGGACAGTGACATGGCCCTATCAAGCAGGACAATGTCCTGAGACTGAAAATATATAAAATTTACATATGATCAGCGCCCAAGCTCCCTCCCCACCCATGCTAGGACCAAGGTTAGGCAATGGCCTTCAGATTTTAAACTACTTAGTCAAGCAGCAATATATACAAATGGGTTCGACAATTATCGACCCCAACTAACTTTTTGCTGCATTTTTTATAAAGTGATCACGATATAGTTTAAATTAATCTGAATAACAACAACACTTCGTATTTAGCAAGATCCACACGGGATTATTATTATTATTATTATTATTATTATTATTATTATTATTATTACTTCCTAAGCTACAACCCTATTTGGAAAATCAGGATGCTATAAGCCCAGTGGCTCCAACAGGGAAAATAGCACAATGAGGAAAGGAAACAAGGAAAAAATAAAATATTTTAAGAACAGTAACAACATTAAGATAAATATTTTCTATATAAATTATAGAAACTTTAACATAACAAGAGGAGGAGAAATAAGATAGAATAGTTTGCCCGAATGTACGCTCAACAAGAGAACTCTAACCCAAGACAGTGGAAGACCATGGTACAGAGGCTATGGCACTACCCAAGACCAGAGAACATTGGTTTGGAGTGTTCTCCTAGAAGAGCTGCTTGCCATAGCTAAAGAGTCTCTTCTACCCATACCAAGATAAAAATTATTTGTACGATCAATCGGATGAAAATATTCAGATACTTAAAGAATATAAAGTTGTGAGGTAAAAGTAAAGTATTTATTTTTCAGTATTCCGTATTCCACATTATAATATCATCAATATTATCATCTCTTCCCACGCCTATTGATGTAAAGGGCATCGGTTAGATGTCGCCAGTCATCTCTATCTTGAGCTTTTAATTCAATACTTCCCCATTCACCCTCTCCTACTCCACGCTTTATAGTCCTCAGCCATGTAGGGCTAGGGCTTCCAACTCTTTTAATATTATCAGATCCTCCTACGCCTATTGTCGCAAAGGGTCTCATCAATAGGCGTAGGACGAGATGATGATATTAGAAGAGTTGGAAGGCCCCGGCCTACATGGCTGAGAACTATGACGCTTGAAGTAGGAGATGATGAATGGAGAAATATTGATCTAAGAGCTCATGATAGAGACAACTGGCAAAACCTAAGCTTTTAAATCAATACTTCTTCATTCATTATCTCCTACCTCACTCTTCATAGTCCTCGGCCATGTAGTCCTGGGTCTTCCAATTATTTTAATATCATCTAATATAATATAATATAATATAATAATGTACAAATCAACAAACTTTTTGTTCAAATATGATCCTTTAGGACGTAATGGTATACAAAGAAAGCATACTCTTCCCTGACTTGAAGAGTTAAAACTTAAAACTATAACAAATGGACGGCCCTAGAGATGGCATGTCAGGGGACTAAATGCAATTATTTCCCTCTGTCTAACTGTCACACCTCAACACAGAAGGGAAGAAAAATTCAAAAATGACAACTACGCCAATCAAACCAGACATTTACAAAGAGCTCTTGCAAACATTGGTGGCCATCGGGACGCAAAAATGATTTCTATTTCATTTTTGCAACAAACAACGTTTTTTTTTTTTTTTTTTTTTTGGTATTTCTACATTTCTGCACAGAAATAAAAGTGATATCAAGATTATTCGAGCAATACATTGGAGTAGTTTTATAAATTTTAGAAAGAAAAAACCCACAAGCACATTGTATATATATATATATATATATATATATATATATATATATATATATATATATATATATATATATACAATATATATATATATATATATATATATATATATATATATGTATGTATATATATGCATATATATCGTAGGAATAAGGGAGGATGGCTTTTTGCATAGTTATTGGTTCCGATTTATATATATATATATATATATATATATATATATATATATATATATATATATATATATAAATATATATAATTATATATATAACTATACATATAGTTTTATATATATATATATATATATATATATATATATATATATATATATGCATATATACGTATATATGTAAGAGGAATCCCCAAAATATGATAGAAGATTTGAACAGAGAAAGCAGAGATGTAGGATTGAAAATGAATATGAGTACAACTAAGATAATGTTCAATAAAAAGGCAGAAAGACAACATAATGGTTTTGGTCGAACTCTATGGATTGTTTATGAATATAAGTATTTAGGACAAACAGTCATATGTTCTCCAGGACATAGGACCGAAATTAAACGAAGAATAACCGTAGGATGGATATCTTTGGGTAAACAATAAGAGACTATGTAATGTAAAACGCCGCTTTCTCTAAAAAGAAATATATTTAATCAGATGGTCCTACAATTATCAACTTATGCATCATACACATTGAAACTTACTAAAGCTTTACAGCATAAGCTAGTTGCAATTCAAAGAGCTATGGAAAGAATGATGATTGGAATACCACCAAAAGAGAGAAAAAAAGCAATAAAGATACGAGAGTAAACTAAAGTAGAAGACATTCTATATTGTAAGAGAAGAAATGGGCATGGGCAGTACATATGATGAACATGACAGATAATAGATAGACATTAAGAATAACAGGTTGGTCAGGGCACCAGCCATCCGTTGAGATACTACCACTAGAGAGTTAAGAGGTTCTTTGACTGGCCGGACAGTACTACATTGGATTCTTCTCTCTGGTTACGTTTCATTTTTCCTTTGCCTACACATACACCGAATACTCTGGCCTATTCTTTACAGATTCTCCTCTGTCCTCATACACCTGGCAACACTGAGATTACCAAACAATTCTTCTTCACCCAATGGGTTAATAATAATAATAATAATAATAATAATAATAATAATAATGGCTGTTGATGATGACTATATATATATATATATATATATATATATATATATATATATATATACAGTATATATATATACATATATATATATATATATATATGTGTGTGTGTGTGTGTGTGTGTGAGTGTGTGTATATATGTATATATATGTATATATACAGTATATATATATATATATATATATATATATATATATATATATATATATATATATATATATATATATATATATATTATAGTGAATTAAAGCAAATCTAAACAAAACCACAGAATATAGATTGTACATGTAATCTTACTAAGTTCTAGAGGAGAAACGAAATCTCAGGTTAAAAGAAGTTAAACGGTCTGGAAACTTTATTACTTCGAAACAAGGTTCTGCTTCGTCCAACCATGCGAAACAAGGGACAACCCACTAACTTGGCTCCAACCAACTTTGGGATTCTTCGAATTCTTTACATATGCAAGATTCTATCCATACTTGAAGCAAATTATTTTATGTTGAACAGGCTGATATAAGCCTTTTTATAGTTCATATCTGAAATATCTGTTTCAATGCTTTTAAAATATTTTATTTTAATCGTTCATTACTTTTTATATCGTTTATTTGCTTCCTTATTTCCTTTCCTCAATGGGCTATTTTTCCCTGTTGGAGCCCTTGGGCTTGTAGCATATTGCTTTCCCAGTTAGAGTTGTAACTTAGCTAGTAATATATATATATATATATATATATATATATATATATATATATATGTATATATATAGTGTATATATATGTGTGTATATATATATGTATATACATATATATATATATGTATATATATATATATATATATATATATATACTTATACATATATATAAATATATTTATATATATATGCATATATAAATATACATATATATATATATATATATATATATATATATATATATATATACATATATATACACACATCAATAAAATGCTCTTCTAGAAATATGAATCTCGTAAAGGAAAACTATTTTTAGAGTATTTAAGGCTCATAAAAATTATATACCCTTTTCTATAATGAAAAGCCTCAAGGGATAAATATAGTTTTAACCCTTTTCTAGAACAGAAATAACTTGAAAAAAAAAGAAAACAAATTCTGCTTTTTACTGAGAACTTACGGGTAATATACAGGTTGACAGAGTCTGTCTGCGAGCGAAGAAAGGGTGAATTTTGGAGGTGTGGATCCGTCTAGCTGTGCATCTGACATGTAAGCGGAGGAGCCCCTTGAAATTCTCTCCTTCCCGAGATTGACAGCGTCGCCTCCACCAGGTAGGAGGTTCCTGTCAAACAGAAAATTATGCCAGGATTCACATCCGAACGTCCTATTTGAATGGAGCTGCCTTAGGACGAGCAAGTGCTATTAAACTTACTACAATGAGGTACAGATATCTTTATGTATACTTACAAAACCTCTTTTTAAAGGTGTCTGGTAGCTGTAGCTGTAGGTATCTGGTGTCTGTCCCAATGTCCTCAAAATAGATGCTCGCCAGAACCTCAGTCAGGCAAGCCCAAACCACCACTGTGGTGCCCAACTACATACTAGCATCCCCAGTAAACCGCTTCAACTCACGGTCACGGGCTAGGATCGATCTGCTGCCATGCGAATGCTAGGCGAACTCATTACCACTGTACAAGCCAGGAGGCTAGTATGTACACAGAAAATTAAGTAAATAGTTAAATATTTCTACATGTATGAAATTCTTATAAGTAGAACTGGAAAGTAATTTCGTTAAGATAATTTGATAATCTGATTATTGAAGAGCAATAACAGTAATTGCTTTATTAATTCTATTCGTAAATGGCATAAATATGTCAAACTATTGGGTACATAAGTCTTTCAAACCTTGAAAGATTTCTCTCAACAAGGTCACTTAAATATCTTCATCTTATATTATGACAATCAAATAATTAGTTTAAATAATATTATGATCTTAATTCACATTTACATTTGACATTTAACCTACAACTAGTTGGTTTCTCTTTTTAATTAGTTCCTAGGATGTCATTAAGTTTTTTACCCAAAATATCGTCAGTGTCTATTTATTACACTATCAGAAATATAGAATTGATAAAATGATAAATGGCCGGTAACTTTTATTACAGAATTCTTACCGTTTTAAAAACGGATATAGTGACGTAAAGGAGTGATATTACAGTCATCAACACCTAAATCTATAATAACAAGGTAATGTAAAATTAAGGTCGCCTATATTTTACTGAATTAGGGCTGAGCACAGTATGTTTTTATACAGAGAATTTCCATTTAAAAGTAATTTTACCTTACTTTGTTATTATCTTTTACGGGTCGGTGACCGTAATATCAAACTTTTACGTCAATATATCTGTTTTAAAAAAAGTAAAAATCCTGGAATAAAAGTTTCCTGAAATTTACCGTTTTTATAATGCAAATTTTTAAGTGTACTGTGACTCAATTTCATAGATTTCTCTGTAATATCTGAAACACTGTTGATGCTTTGAAAACAGGAAAATGAAATATTGCAACAACGATGGAGCGTTGCTAAATGCTCCGGACATAAAAAATCTTGTGAATATGGGTCATGTCACCCTCTCATACCAGGAGCATTATTCAATGAACGCAATGTCACCGAAATTGCTGTTATTTACTGACACCAGAAAGGACTATTACCGTTGGAGTGTTTGCCATGAATCGAGTAATTACCTCCGCCTACGAAGTTAAAACGAGTATAAGTGTA
The DNA here is from genome assembly GCF_036898095.1 of Palaemon carinicauda. Classification (NCBI taxonomy): domain Eukaryota; kingdom Metazoa; phylum Arthropoda; class Malacostraca; order Decapoda; family Palaemonidae; genus Palaemon; species Palaemon carinicauda. The sequence continues at coordinate 29,288,646 of NC_090727.1, forward strand.
TAAGTGCTCATCAAATGCTTCTGGATTGATTCCTTATTGCCCCCCCCCCCTCTCTCTCTCTCTCTCTCTCTCTCTCTCTCTCTCTCTCTCTCTCTCTCTTTGTCTATGAAATGTTGGCAAAAAAGATTGTAATGAAACAAAAGTATTAAACTCCAAATGACAATGCGAATAAGTTTTGGATGCTGAGTATAAGACCAGAAATAATACTATATATATATGTATATATATATATATGTGTGTAATATATATATATATATATATATATATATATATATATATATATATATATATTTATTCTTATATACAACTAAATATATAGATACATACATACATATATATATATATATATATATATATATATATATATATATATATATATATATATATATATAACTAAATTTAGATATTGTATATAGTATACAGTATATATATATATATATATATATATATATACATACATATATAACTAAATTTAGATACTGTATATAATATATATGAATATATATATGTTTATATATGAATATATATATATATATATATATATATATATATGTGTGTGTGTATATATATATATATATATATATATATATATACTGTATATATATAGATTATGGCGTGGTGATTTTTCAGGTGTTTTGTGTAAAGTTCACCGAGTTTTACTACTATGTAAATTAATATCCATTATCTATAATCAAACAATAGACCATCCTCTCCTGCTGCTTTGCCTCTTTTCATGCATTTTAATGTTTTTTTTTTACTTCACGTACACTCAAATACACACATATACACACACCGAAACGCACACACACACGCACACACACACACATATATATATATATATATATATATATATATATATATATATGTATATATATACATATATACACACATATTTATATATACATATATATATATATATATATATATATATATATATATATTCTTCTTCTTCTTCCCAGCTTTATCCCTATTCGGGGTCGCCGTTTCTAATGAGTCTCTTCCATCTCCCTCTGTCCTGTGTCATTTCCTCCCATACTCCCTTCTCCCTCATATCATCTCTAATGCAATCTCTCCACCATATATATATATATATATATATATATATATATATATATATATATATATACAGTATATACATATACAGTATATATATACTATATATATATATATATATATATATATATATATATATATATATATATAGATATGTGTGTGTGTGTGTGTGTGCGTGTTTTGGCTGCATTCATTTCCTCTATGCCAACACATGTTGTTTCGTCAGACAACCTCCAACCAAAAATTAATATTGTCTATCTTAAATACTTTATTGGGAGTAGAAAAGAGAAATCTCATTTCTTTATTGAGTCGAATATTTCATTTAAGGACAAAGGAGATAACGGAGAATTGCGGTGCTTTTTCGTCGCCTTCTGCTGAATCCTTTTTCGTCCTTTGTCGGAAATCCTACTTCGGGTTAAAGAATGCGTCTTTGAACTTCCCGAAGGTAAGATTATTCTGTAATGCACCCTTTCTGTTGTGCATTTTAGAGTGACCGATCAGGAAAGACCTGTATCATAGTCTAGTTTCAGATGCTTCAGTGAGTTTGTGCATTCCTGAGTCGCCTAGTTGGAGAAGCAGGATGCTATAAGCCCAGGGGCTCCAAAAGGGAAAATTGCCCAGTGAGGAAAGGAAACAAGGAAATATAAAATATTCTAAAAAGAGTAACATTAAAATGAGTATCTCCTATATAAATTTTATAAACTTTACACAAAACAAGAGGAAGAATAGGAATAGGATAGAATAGTGTGCCCGAGTGTACCCTCAAGCAAGAGAACTCTAATCCAAGACAGTGGAAGACTATGGTACAGAGGGTATGGCACTACCTAAGACTAAAGAATAATGGTTTGATTTTGGAGTGTCCTTCTCCTAGAAGAGCTGCTTACCATAGCTAAAGAGTCTCTTCTACCCTTACCAAGAGGAAAGTGGCCACTGAATAATTACAGTGCAGTAGTTAAACCCTTGAGTGAAGAAGAATTGTTTGGCAATCTCATTGTTGTCAGTTGTATGGGGAGAACATGTAAAGAATAGGCCAGACTATTTGGTGTGTGTGTAGGTAAAGGGGAAATGAACCGTAAAAAGAGAGAAGGATCCAATGTAGTACTGTCTGGCAAGTCAAAAGACGCCATAACTCTAGCGGCAGTATCTCATCGGATGGCTGGGAATACCTTTATTCATCATAGTCTAGCTTCAGATGTTTCACTGAGTTTGTGCATTCTGGAATCACCTAGTAGGAAAGACCTTCATTTATAATAGTCTAGTTTCTGATGTTTCACAGAGTTTGTGCATTCTGGGGTTACTTAATAGGAAGACCTTTATTTATCATAGTCTAGTTTCAGATGGTTCAATGAGTTTGTGCATTCTGGAGTCACCTAGTAGAAAGACCTTTATTTATCAGTCTAGTTCCAGATGTTTGACTGAATTTGTGCATCCTGGAGTCACCTAATAGGGAAGACCTTCATTTATCATAGTTTGGTTTCAGATGTTTCACTGAGTTTGGGCATTCTGGAGTCACCTAGTAGAAAGACCTTTATTTATCAGTCTAGTTCCAGATGTTTCACTGAATTTGTGCATTCTGGAGTCACCTAATAGGGAAGAACTTCATTTATCATAGTTTGGTTTCAGATGTTTCACTGAGTTTGTGCATTCTGGAGTCACCTAGTAGAAAGACCTTTATTTATCAGTCTAGTTCCAGATGTTTCACTGAATTTGTGCATTCTGGAGTCACCTAATAGGGAAGAACTTCATTTATCATAGTTTGGTTTCAGATGTTTCACTGAGTTTGTGCATTCTGGAGTCACCTAGTAGAAAGACCTTTATTTATCAGTCTAGTTCCAGATGTTTCACTGAATTTGTGCATTCTGGAGTCACCTAATAGGGAAGAACTTCATTTATCATAGTTTGGTTTCAGATGTTTCACTGAGTTTGTGCGTTCTGGAGTCACCTAATAGGAAAGACTTTTATTTATCATAGTTTGGTTCGTGAGTAAAGAAAGCGTTTCCTTTTATATCTCAAACGAAAGTATAGAGAGAGAGAGAGAGAGAGAGAGAGAGAGAGAGAGAGAGAGAGAGAGAGAGAGAGAGAGAGAGAGAGAGAGAGAGAGAGAGAGAGAGAGAATGGCGGGTGTTGTAAAATCTCGAATGTGGGTTAGTGGTACATCCTTTGAAGATAGATTAATCTAAAACATAGAAGAGAAAAATATATCTATTTCAAAGTATAAGATCACTTTTGTCTTAAAAAGATATTCATTTTACAGAGACTTGAATACTTGAACTAGATATGCGGTTTAATTAAATGAATCATTTTAAATAACTTCACTACAAAACTCAGCCTTTTTATATTCTAGAGCAGTATGATTATAAACATTTCAACTTCCAAAGACGTACAACGTTTCTTCTCAATCACCTTTTATAATTATTATTATTATTATTATTATTATTATTATTATTATTATTATTATTACTTGTTAAGCTACAACCCTGGTTGGAGAAGCAGGATGTAATAAGCCCAGGGGCTCCAACAGGGAAAATAGCACAGTGAAGAAAGGAAAAAAGGAAAATTAAATATTTTAAGAAGAGTAACATCAAAATAAATATCACCTATATAAACTATATATATACTCTAACAAAACAAGAGGAAGAGAAATCAAATAGAATAGTGTGCTCGAGTGTACCCTCAAGCAAGAGAGATACAGGTTTCGAGGAAGGAATGCTGGGAATACATTAACGTAACCATTAGCTATAGTTCATAAAGAAAAATTATATCTAACCCAGTTACTTAGAAGACTGCATAACACTTCAGATTTACAGTGTTGCCAGGTTTTCTAGATGAGAAAAGGCCAACTTCTAAGCAACTACAGCTTTAAAATGCCAACCCATTATCAGGAAAAGGCCAAAAATCTAGTATTTAAGGTCCATCTTTTTCATGATATTATTAAAGGCCAACTAATTACAAATAGGCCAAATTTGAGGTTTTTAGCCTGAAAAAAGGCCAACCAGGCAACCCTGTTTCATAATAAATTCGGTTTAGCGAGATGCTTAGGGATCATAAATAACATTCTGGAAAATAAAGGGAAATAGCTGACTTGACTCTATAATCTATTTATGAGGTCGAAGGTGTTTCCGTGAATTGCTTTCTATTATGAGTAGTTTGAAAAAAAAAAGAAAAAAAAAAAGTTTTGATGGTGTTCATCAGGATACTGTCCCTTCTAATCGTATATTATATAACCTTTAAACCCTTAGCAATTACCGTCCCTTTTAAATTGACTTGATGTTGTATATAGGATGATACGATACAAAATGGAACGCTGTTGCAGGATGTCCGCGACTGGTGACTCACGTATATATATATATATATATATATATATATATATATATATATATATATATATATATATGTGTGTGTGTGTGTGTGTGTGTGTATACACTTATATATGCATATGTATAAATATATATACCTATATATGCATATATGCTTTATATATATATATATATATATATATATATAAATATATATATATATATATATATATATATATATATATATATATATATATAATCTTTACTTTATGGTAAGAAAATATATCTAATTCATATTTCAATATACAATTAATAAAAGCTGAGAGGAAAATTTGTCTCCCTTCCTGGTTATCATAAACAAAGACATGAATTAAGGAAATCATTTTGCCTGTGGATAGATTGTGTTTTCTGGTATAAACAAGCTCACATTGTTTAAACTAATAAAAACATATAATAAGTTAATATATATATATATATATATATATATATATATATATATATATATATGTACAATGGAAGTATTAATGAAAACTAGAGAATCATTTTAAACAAACAAAATTAGAAAAGCACTCTAAGAGTGCAGACCTCCACCACGGCAGCCTATTTCTAGAAACCAGCATGCCTCAGGGTTAATTCAGTCGACCTTGACCTTTGACCTAGGGTTGAAAATTAAATCACTTTTACGTTTCAACATAGCAATTAATCCCTGAAAGCTTCACTACTCTATGAGTAAAATTGTGGCCAAGAAGTTGTTCACAAACAAACAAACAGACGAACATGGGCAAAATCATAACCTCTTCCCAACTTCGTTTACGGAGGTAATCATAAACGAAGACACGATTTCAGCTTATTTCTCGACCTTTTGCTCGACCTTGACCTTTGACCTTAACATGTATTAATTGGTGTGGATTTTCATAGACTCAAATATGACCCAAGTTTTAAGTCTCTGTGATAACAATGTCCAAACTTATGGCTTAGACATTATGCTTGACCGTGACCTTGACTTTCGACCTTGACCTTCCAAAATTTAATCATTTCCAGTTTTTTTACATAACAGTCAATCCCTGCAAGTTTCATTACTCTAATATTAAAATTACAACCAGGAAGCTGTTAAAAAACAAACACACAACAAGCAAACACACAAACCCACAAACAGGGGGTAAAACATTACCTCCTTCCAACTTCGTTGGGGGGCGGGGGTTAATGCACACGTGAATTGGAAGTAGTGATGAAAACTAGCCAATCAAAATAAGCAAAATTTATATCCCAGAATTAAATGAAACTTATAACCACAAAGAAATGTTTCTTTTTATATCACCCTCACAACAGTTAACTAATGCATAATTTATTTTGTTCTATTTACAGGTGATCTATAAAGAAATATTCAACATGTAGGACTGGTTGAATCAGTAGAACTTCAGTAGTTCAAAGTTGGAGTAAATGTTTTTTATGTTAACCAGGCTGACATGAGTCTTTTTATATCTTATATATGACATATCTGTTTTGACGTTGGTAATAGTTTATATATGGCATATCTATTTTGACGATGTTACTGTTATTAGAATGATTTATAGTTAATTTGTTCCCATCATTTATTTATTTCCTTATTTCCTTTCCTCACTGGGCTATTTTTCCCTATTGGAGCCCTTGGGCTTATAGCATCTTGCTTTTGCAACTAGGGTTGTAGCTTAGCTAATAATAACAACAACAACAATAATAATAATAATAATAATAATAATAATAATAATAATAATAATAATAATAATAGGAGGGGAACGGACGATAACTAGGGCACGAACTAATAGAAGAGTTTTTATATAAGTTACAATTTTGATGGCTTACATGTATAATTGACTTAATGTGGTGCATGTAAAATGATAACGCAAACTTTGGACATTGATAGGGCAAGTTTCTTCATTATAGGAAAATGCCACACAGTAGAGATGAAGAAACACAACCTGGTATTTTAGGACAAATTTATGAAGGCTTTTGTTTTTTGGAGTCATGACCACTGAGTTTAGAATATTAAATAATATAAACATATCTATTTTCATGATTTTCATTTAGGTCTATCCAGTTTATTCTTCATGGAGAATATTTGGGATAAAAGTGAATACTAGCTACTCTCTCTCTCTCTCTCTCTCTCTCTCTCTCTCTCTCTCTCTCTCTCTCTCTCTCTCCACAGTCCATCACTAACCAAACGTTCGCAAACGTTGGACTTTCTCCTAAACGTTTTGTTGTTTTACCTTTAATTTTTTGATGCTTTAAACTTGATGAACCCCAAAGAATATAAGTATAAAAACATTGATTTTCACATGACTGTAATGTGTTGTAATGTATTGTAATTGTAATGTAAAGTATTGTAATTGTAATGTAATGTATTGCAGACAGCTCTTCCATTTTGTAAAGCATTTTCATCACACTGAGCAGATTTCATTTGTTGTAATTTCAACAGATACACGTTCATGAATGGCAGAGGCAAGGGACGGGGACATTGCCCTATCGAGCAGGACAATGCCCTAGAGACTGACCATATATACATATGATCAGCGCCCAAGCCCCCTCTTCACCCAAGATAGGGCTAAGGAGGGCCAGGTAATGGCTGCTGATATCTCACCAGATAGACCTATAAGCTACCTTAATCCCCCCATCATTACCTCACAAGGAAGGTGAGGTTTCAGCGACCAAAGGAACTAACGAGTTTAAGCGGGACTCGAACCCCAATCTGGTGCTTACCAGTCAGGGTCCAGTACCAGTACCAGTACGATGAGGACAGGGAAGTGGGGAATATGGGGAAAGGAGAAGTACCCCTGATACAATCCAGTTTATAGCCCGAGGGCAGGTACCTGGGATGGGAAAGGAGAAGGGAATAAGGGGGGAAAATGAAGTACAGGGAAAGAATAAAAGAGAGGGGCAGACCCTCATGCGACATTAGATAGTAGTAGAGTTATTTCGAGACAGGAAGAGACAGGAAGGAATAGGAAAGGTTTTTTGGTTCATGCCAAGCAAAAGGACACCAATCGACTGTCACCATTATGTTGATTGATTAGGGTATGATGGTTAATGAAGGTTATTTTTTTTTTTTTTTTTTTTGGTGATGATATAATGTTTAAATGAAATTACAATTTAATTGCAAAATGAATCTCTAATGAAATCAATCAGATGAAATGAATCTGGGCCTAGGAGGATCGCAATTGATCCCAGGCTCCAGTCTCTTCCACCAATAATGGTCACGAGTATGTTCAGTAGTGAGAGTTCTAGTTCGGGTGCAAAGGTCGTCATCGTCTGAAGCAAGTTTGTCCCAGGTTTTCTGGCCAAGCCTGTGAAACTGGACATTAAGAGGCTCCAATTTGGAATGAGCATGTAAATCCCTAATTGTATTGTAGTAAGGAGGGCTCTCTTTGTAGGCTCACCTTAAAGCCCTATTTTGAATTGCCTGCATTTTATTAAGGGAAGTTTTGCTGATTGCTCCAAATATTATGGTGGGGTACTCTAACTATGGCCTTACTAAAGATTTATATAAACGGAGTTGAGTTTTAGTTGATAAGTATTTAAATCGTAGCAATTTATCAAAAGTTTTTCTAGGAAAAGCTATTCTCTCTTTGACGTGTGAAATAATACCTGATTTCTTAAAGTTACACCCAAGTATTGTGGCCTTTTGTTTAAATGGAATTCCAACATTGTCAACAATGATTTCTGCAGGACTGCGAGCTAAAATGGGGAGGAGCTGGAATTTGTTCAAGTTTGTTGTTATTTTCCATTTCTTTTCGTAATTATTTACTTTTTGTATTTCCCTGACTGTTTTAATTTACAGCATGCGTTTGTTCTTATTAGGAATAGATATTACCTGGGTGTGGTCATTTGCGAACATGATTTGCAGACAACCTGGAGCAGGAGGATATAAAAATTGTAAAGTGAAGGAGAGAGAACACTGCCCTGAGGAACACCAGATAGAAGTGGAAGCTCTGGTCCAATATATTCTTTAATCTTGATCATGGCCACTCGATTATCAAGAAAGTTACACAATAGCCTAGTAGCTAGATTTGGGAGTTGTGCTTCTATTAACTTGTATTTAAGGCCCTCGTGCCATACCTTATCAAAAGCTCGGCTGACATCCCTAGATATTAGGTTACAACGACCCCCAAGATTTGACTTGACCGCAATGTATTCGTAAAGACGAGCTAATGCAAG
>NC_090727.1:29302185-29322185 GCF_036898095.1 Palaemon carinicauda
ATTGTTAGTTACTCACTAGAAACATGGCATCGAGTGACAGTGATGTTCTAGATGAAGCAGGGCTGTTTGCAGATTGTGTTAATGACGTTATTAATGTGATTAGTGAATCACAAGTGCACTCGAAGTTTCAATATGGCGGAAGGCTTCAGGCACGAAGTGATTTAGGGATAGTGTATGCCCTTTTTTCTGCCTCTGACTACATTACTTTTCTCTCCTTCCCACGATCAATTGCTTCCCTGGGACTTTCTGCTTTAACACTTTCTCTCTCACTTGATAGACTCTGTCTATCACAAATTTTCCTTTTCGTGGACCTAAAAAGGAGCCTCCCTACCGGGGGTCTTTTCTCCGTTATCATGCCTGTCAATCTCTCCCTTTTTCCCTTGTTACTTTGATTAGTAGTAGCTAGAGGGACCTGTCCCTCATTCAGTTATACGGGCCTTAATTTGGAATCTGCTTGCAGTTTCCAGCCTGTGGGATGCTGGGTGAATAGCCTTTGCCCCCACCTAGGAACAACCAAAATCCTAGGCTGCTGAATGAGGATAAGCAGTTCAGTCGAAACTACTACTACTTTTTGGCCTTACATCAATTAGCTTCGGCTATCTAAATCTAACGTAGATTAAACCATTAAACATTAAAGTAATAAAATCACTTTTTAATTAAATCCCTTTTCTCTAACATCAATTACTCTTACCCTATTCAAGTTACAAGTTCTTTTATACACATATAACGCTCTACAATTCAAATTACATTCTTTTCTGGGCTGCCCACAGGCAAGAGCCCGGGTCTTACACAAGGTAAGGCAATCTATACAGACAGACAGACAGACAGACAGACGAAGTGATTATAAATGACAATATTTCTATTCAGTGAAAAAGTGATCTTGACCATAATCTATGGGGTGTTTTGGTAATAGGCAAAGAGTTATGGGGGTGTTTTGGTAATAGGCATAGTGCTATGGGGTGTTTTGGTATTATTATTATTATTATTACTATCCAAGCTACAACCCTAATTGGAAAAGCAAGATGCTATAAGCCCAGGGGCTCCAATAGGGAAAAATAGCCCAGTGAGGAAAGGAAATAAGGAAATAAATAACTGAAGAGAACAAATTAACAATAAATCATTCTAAAAAAGGTAATGTCAAAAGAGATATATCATATATAAACTATTAATAACGTCAACAACAAATATGTCATATATAAACTATAAAAAGACTCATGTCCACCTGGTAGTAGGCATAATGCCCTAAACCTTGTAGTAAAGTGTGTTGGGGTAATACCTAATATCATAAAGTGTGTTGGTGATGAACTTCATGTCATAGGGCGTGCTGGAGATATGCCTGATACCATGGGGGTGTTTATATGATAATAGTAGTATAATCGGGTGTGTTGATGGTAAATCTAGTACCATAGAGTATATTGGTTATTAGCCTAGACCTTATAGTGAGTTAGGTTAAACATAGTATCATAGTGTGTCTTGTGGATCCACCTATTACCACATGGTGTGTTGATGCTAAAGCCGTGTACTTCAGGGATATTAAAACTTTGATGACAAAATGAAAAATTGCTGTTTAATTGTCATCATTGAACCAGAGAAGGCCCAAACGTCCCTGGAATTGGATACATTCCTCATTCTATGGCAACCGAACTTTGCAGAATAAGAAGCCGGATGTGGAAGGGTGAGTGTTACCATAAACGTTAACATAAAAGGAGAAAGTTATCTTTTCTCCTCTTTTGTTTATTGCTGTTCTGATTATTATTTTTGAAATGTGTTGATTATTTATAATAACAATTGGGAGGAACGAAAAGATTTACTAAGTGGACGTCGAGATATATAGAAATGATAGCGAGACTTATTTTGGCCATTATTTGAATGTCCAAGTTCCTATCAAACCAATTTCTGTGTATTACTGTTATAAATGTACGTTAAATTTATGTAAATTGTATTAAAAACTTGGGAAAAAAGGCTTATTTTTTTCAAATATGTTAATGTAAAACTTGAATTTTTTTTTTCGTTATAATCGGTACAGTAGTTGAACATAACAATTACATTTGCGTTTCGTGTATCATGTCGAAATGAGTTGATATTTGGCGAATGTAGTTGGATCCGTAATGGGAATATATATGTATCATATTATTATCTTGAACAAGAATGGTTCTCTTCTTTATCAGATACTGTTATTATCATAATGGAAATTACAACATGTTTTTCTCACGACTTTTTGAAATTATTACTATCGATAGATACAAAATTTCACTGCCTTGTAATGGTATATTCGAATGTCCTTATTTCATAACTGGAATTATAGGTTTCTACTTTAGAGAGAGAGTTAGGCGCCACTCAAAATACCGGACTGCTATCCACCTGTTTAAGACGGGAGGTGGTTCATGCGCATATTTGTGTGTGTATATGAGAGAGAGAGAGAGAGAGAGAGAGAGAGAGAGAGAGAGAGAGAGAGAGAGAGAGAGAATTAGTAGAACTAAATGATTTGCAAATGAAGGCTATATCAGAATGTGAATGAAAATGGCTGAGCATTGACGAGGTAATGGCCATTTGTTTGTGATATAACCACAGACTGGTTCCCGCGCTGTGACGTCACTGGCGCGTGTCGCCTATGCAGTGCACTTAATTTACTGATCCTATTCCTGTTGTTAACGTTCAAAGTTTTTGAATAATTTAGTTATTATTATTATTATTATTATTATTATTATTATTATTATTATTATTATTCAAGTTACAACCCTGGTTGGAAAAGCAGAATACCAGATGCCCATGGCGGGCCCTCCAATAGGGGAAGCAGCCCAGTAAGGGAAGTAAATAAGGGAATAACAAACAAACTATATATAAGATACGAACAAAATATATGAAACATTTTAAGCTCAATAGCAATGTAAAAATAGGCCAGTCGTATATAAAATATAAAACAAATCAATATAGATGGTTAATTAGAATGTATTTTCACAAATAAACGTACAGAATAGGCCTAGTTGCTGATTTGGTATTTTCAGTTAATCTACACGATTTGATCAAGGAGATGCCAGATATCACCATTTGACCACGTTTTGAGAGAAAAAAACAAAATGGCATTATTGGTGACAAGTGCATTGGCCGTTGCTGTGCTTCTGTGACGTCACAGGGAAGGGGATTTAGCGATCGAATCCCCTGGTGAACACACTTTCTGTTATTCAGTCTTCGTATAACCTTTTATGAGATATTCATTCGCAATTAAGGATATTTTTCTTTATTATTTGCTTATTTCCTATACTCCCCAAGATGGAAGCAAGGTAGTTCTGAAAGAATAAATGAACCTGTTATTACTTCCTTATTTCCTTTCCTCACGGGACTATTTTCCCCTGTTGGGGCCCTTGGGCTAATGCCATCTTGCTTTGCCAACTAGGGTTGTGGTTTGGGTAGTAATAATGATAATAATATGAGAAATGATAATGACATTAACACATGAGCATCCCGCTCTCCTTGGGGTCAGAGCATATTCTTTTTTATATATTAATTCCTTTGATTTTTTTGTTTCGGCTCCTCCCCGACTTCATTAATTCCCCCCCCCCCTCTCTCTCTCTCTCTCTCTCTCTCTCTCTCTCTCTCTCTCTCTCTCTCTCTCTCTCTCTCTCAAGCTCAAGGTATCCCTTCTATATTTTTACCTCAAAATTATTTTGAGTCAAAATTATTTTGAGTCCCAAATCGCGAACTTCACTGCAGTCTTAACTCTCTCTCTCTCTCTCTCTCTCTCTCTCTCTCTCTCTCTCTCTCTCTCTCCCTCTCCTTGGAGGTGAAGTTCACTGAAGACTCAGGGGAAATAGGTAACCTGTTGTTATTATGAAAGGAATTTCTAATTTATTTGGAAATGCAAGAGCTCTCTCTCTCTCACTCTCTCTCTCTCTCTCTCTCTCTCTCTCTCTCTCTCTCTCTCTCTCTCTCTCTCTCTCTCTATCAAAGGTGTATGCCGCCTGAAGGAATAATAAAAGGTTCCTGACGGTTTTATAAGATCTGCAATATATATATATATATATATATATATATATATATATATATATATCCCTTACAGTGTGCTGTTTGTGTATTGTCCTGATCAGCAAAACAGTACTCGTCTGGGCCTCCATACTAAGTTGGTTTGCTGTAAGCGATCAGTCTAAGGTCTTCCACCGGCTGCTAATTTCCTTGTGATCTTGGTAGCGAGAAAAGATGCATTTTTTTTTTTTTCGTGGAGTCAATATAAGCTACTTGGCAAATTTGGATAAGTGAGCAACTAGAATACCATAAATTCAAAGGTCTTATACAATATATTCAGAGGTCTTTTACCATAGATCCAAAGGTCTTTTGTATCTTTTCTTTATAATTAATAAAACATTTTATATTGGAGTGATTAACGAATATCATATTTGGCTTAAATACCTTCCACAAATGAGACCGAATGTGATGTTCCCTGATCCCTTTAACGCCCAATTATCTTATAAGAAAGACCTTGCTCTCTTTCCCCAACGCTCATCAGAGGAAAATCCCTCCCCCGCAAAAAAAGAAAAGAAAAATGGCGCTATATCATACTATAATTTTTTTTTTTTTTTCAGGAAGCTTCAATTTTCAATCTTGCGATATTATACTTCCCTTATTAACCTCCTTTAATAAAAGTACTATTCGCCCTCCGCCATAATTAACTTGACGATACTTCGCAAAAAGGTTATTTCACTTACCTTGATTACTTGCTGCCTTTAAGAATACGATATTTATAGCAGAAGTAACTTTAGGGTCAAGCAATTTTTGTATCTCGCATCATTTCATCTTCCCCATCAACTCTTTTATTAAAGAGGCAATTGCATTACACGCGTAAATAGATTAACAATATTAGGATAATCTTTAACCCACTGTTTTATTTCAAGATAAGTCAATTTTTCACTATCATTTTAGAAAAATATATATGTTACGATATTATATGCGTCATATAATGAATTAAAATGTGTTAAATGCTCCTGTTCGCAATGTCGGAAATAGGCAATTGTCTTCAAGTGCATAGAACACAGTAATTTATATATATACGGTATATATATATATATATATATATATATATATATATATATATATGCATATATATATATAGCTATACATATAATGTATATATTATTATACATATATATACGTATATATGTATATATATAATATATATATATTATACATATATATTAATTGTATATTGTATATATATATTATATATATATATATATATATATATATATATATATATATATATATATATATATATATTGTATATATATACATGTATTATATATGCATATATATACATATATTATATATGCATATATATACATATATATGTATGTTTATGTATATATAATTGTTTGTGTATATATGTCATGTAAAGGAAAATAATTCCTACTAAATAAGGTGATGTGTGTATTTGATCAAGTATTTTATGAGTTTTGTTCGTTAGTTAAACGATAGAGAGACATTGAAATGAAGAGAGAGAGAGAGAGAGAGAGAGAGAGAGAGAGAGAGAGAGAGAGACGAGAAAAATAAAGTTAGAGTGAGGTGGTAGTTGAGAGGCACTGTTTGTGAAAAGTGCTGACATAAGCGATAAATTGGCCAAAACAACGCAGATGGAATGCGCGTCGGTTACCTTGCCGAGAAATCGGAAGTGACATATGTATGACGTTACCATTACGTCAGAAGAAGGGACCAATAGAACACAAGAAGAGTCACATGACGTGACGCAATTACAACGCCCTTGTTCTGGGATACTTAAGCAACAAGCGCATCGAGGAACCAGCTCTTCCCTACAAGTAACCGCGAATATCGGTTGTCCCTTCTCCCTCTCCCCCCCGTCATGGGGGAGGCCTTACCCCGGGTGCACAGAGTTGGCCTGCACTAACGAAACGTCAAGTTAACAACAAGATATTTACTAAGACGGACAACGAAGGGACCGAGTTCCCTAACTGCCAACAAATTACCTTTCAACAGGGAGGTAAAAGATTATCTTCGATGAAGGAGAAATTACCAAGAAGCGTGTCAGTGAGACGACACAGCTATGAAGAAGCGATCCCCAAACCGCATAAATAGAAGTCAAGTATTTCGCATCCCGAATGCTGAAGATGTAGCAGAAGTCTACGGTTGCAGCCTCCAATCTTCAAGAATATATAATGTTCCAGTCTGTATTTAAAACCATGTAGAAGATTACTGTAAAGCTAATGTACATCAAAGTTCCAGAAGTAAAATTAAGGAACTATACGGCATTTTACCATCACCCACTTTCCTGAGGGTCTAGAATTAAATAATATTTTTGCACTGAAAGGATTGAAGAGATACATTTATCTAATTAAAATAATATTAAAGTGGTGCTCAATGAAAGAAAAAGAAAATGCCCAACAAAGCATCACAAATGGTGGCAGCGGTGGGATAAAATGCCGTGATGATATTTTTCAGTGCATATATTAATGACTAAATTCTTCCAGATACCAGTTGAACACCTTTGCAGAATAAACATCAAGAAACTCAGAAAAATAGTGAGGACGTAAGACGAAGCAAGAGTCTAAACACAAGAAACCATTACCTAAGCGAAGAAGATGAAAACAAAAGGACAAGAAAGAAGAAATGTGAGTAAAAGAATCTCTCTCTTAAATAAGTCTCTCAGTTAAAAGTGAAAAAAAAAAAAAAAAAAAACTTGTCTCTCGTTTAAGAATAGGAATTTTTTTTTATTCGCTAGGGTTTCTTGAATGATGCATGAATTACTTTGTATTTTTTCTTGTGTAAAATAAGATGTATTATGATTTTTTTTTTAGTGATGGTAATGATGTTAGCCCAAAGAATATATAAAAGTCAAGTATGATTTAGAATTACGCAAGTAGGTGAAAAATACAAACGAGCAACGTCCCATAAAAAAGTGAGTTTGAAGAATTAACAAAAATTACTAACCCCGCTAACATGAATTCAGTAGGGAAATTAACACAGTTTTGTGGAAATATAGGTAGGAATAACCAAGATAAAAGAAGGTTAGAGAAATATACCGTATGTAAGTGGTTAGCTGATATTGAAAGTAGAATAGTTAGTCTGAGAATAAACAATGAGACAGCATAATTAAACAGGCTATGTTAACCGTGTATACAAATGTAAGTGATGCTCACATAACCTTGAATGGTATGTAATTTAAAAATGCAGCAAATCTGAGTGAGTTTAGAAAATAATGTAGGCAATTATGGCGATCGGTCAAAGAGACAGACAGGTTAACAAATCTACGAAAGTTCCTATAGGTAAAATATGAGGGTGGCTCGGTAAATGAATTTGCCACATAAATGGAGGATCACGTAGCAGCAGTAAAAGGAACAGGATTCCTTTGCTAAAGGTAAGTTTATTGCTAATGATAATTCCCTATATATAGAAATAAATGAGGCATTAAAAAATGTGAAAAATAGCATCCTAGATATGAGTTTTACAAAAAGAAAAGGGAAAATAGCAAAATGATAGGAAATCAGGAAGAAAAATCCTAAGGGACTAATAGCCACAAAATCCTACCAGAGAAATTTTGAGTAATTTAAATAGATGCAGGGAAGTTAGAACAGCAGACTGGAACGAGACGCAAAAATTACCCTAGAGTTAAATAGAATAATGGGCAGAAATTTAGGTCAAAGACAGTTTAAAGAAATAAAGATGACACATTTAGGTCTAGGGAAAGATTACATAAAAGGGGATAGAAATCAGGTAACCTAATGAAAAAGGGAAAACATACAGGGAGAAAGGCAGGCACAGAGATAAGAACCCCATCATGAAATTAAACAAAGACACTTCTCAGAAAGCCCTCCGGCACAAAGAAAGTGAAATACAAATCCTCCAAATAGTGAAAAGAAAAGAATTAAAAATAGTTAGCCGGATAGAAAGGAAGACAGGAAGACGAAAAAAAAAAAAATTTTTATATAGGAAAGATAGGCATATGTAGCGGAGGTACATCCACGTTGCAAGTGACTATTTTATCTTATAGAGACTCTGGCAAATATAGTTGATATACTAGGATGCAATACAGTGATAGAATATTGAGAAATACCTGCTTCCAAAATTTAAGGATGAAAATAAAATGATATGCAGAAATGAAATGCAAACAAGTAAAAATCAAGGGGTATGAACCGTCAGGTTAGGTAGAGAATTAAATGCCAAAATGTGCCAAATGATGAATAAAGATGTCATTTTTTTGTAACATTTCCCAATAGAGCCTTAAGATATCGTTCAAAAACGATACAAAGATGAAGTATGAATTTTATTTGTGAGAAGTGCAGGTTTAAAATAAAGAAAAGAAAAAAATGAGATAGTCAGGGTATGATTCTACTTGTCAAAGACAAGTCTTTTACAAAACTGGCCACTTTGTAGGAGACGAATTTGACAGGAGAAACAGACTCCAGACTAAGAAAGGGAAATGGAAATTGATTAGAAAGACAAGGAGAAAGAGAGTTAAGAAATAGGAAGAGTAGCCAAGAATAGATATACTCCTTGTCAATATATGACAGGCGCCATATAAATAAAATAGAATGTCGACAGAAATACAGTGAATAAAATAGAATAGCCTAAATAAAAAAGGGAATTCCAAGAAATAAATGTCATAGGCAATTGAAGCTATAGGCTTATAGAATTAAAAGAAATATGTTGTTGTTAGGCACAAAGTTCTAAGATGAAGATATAGGCATATGAATAATAAATGAGCTATGATGCTATTAAGTAAATAAAGTCTGATCAGCACTGAAAATATGAAAAGCTAGAATTTAGCTAGAGAAGTCATAATGATGCCTAAATAAAAATAACCCGCAGAGATAAAGAAGATAGGTTAACTAAAAATAGGATGCCAGAGTCTGTCAAAAGAGACAATAATGCAGTTCAGATGAAGGAAAATACAAGCACACTAATTAATTAATACTACTCCGGATAAAATAACTCATCTGAATGGCGGGAATGACTTCTAAAATAAAGGAGTAGAGATTACAGTTAGGTAATCAGAAAGGGGCAAAAATTTACCATAAGGAGCATAGAAATAGGGATAGATGAGAAATAGGCAGAGATTAGCCATTGCAGGCGATAGGTTAGGCAGAAAAGAATAGAAACATCGGCGCCAGAACCTGCCCAGAGAAACTGTCAAAAACTTATTAAAACTTTTTAAATACCGGTATGAATCATGAAATATTACCTATCAGCCAACGCCCCATAACGAACACGGTGAGTGTTAAAATGAATCAATAAGACTCCTTATAAATCTCCCGAGATATATTACCCAATGAGGATAGAAGTTAGACTAGTAGATCATCATAAGTAGAATATAAATGACATGTCTATCCCGATAATAAATAATGTTTGGCTCGATTATTGAGGAGTAAAATATTGTAAGTACCATGGTCAAAGAATACAAGCCATTCACGGCTATTAGCATTTTGAAGAATGTTAGAAATTAGAGTGAAGTCGACGGGCTCACTCAGCTCCTCTAACTATTGACAGAATGATGATCTAAATTTGGAGACAGAAAGAATAAGCCTATAGAATGATGTTACTAAGTTTAGTAAGAATATAGAGCCATAAGAATAATAGAACTAGTCTAGAATAGGGAGAATAGCAGGATAAAGAACCAGATTAAAGAGTGACCCATCCCTAGATTTGAATAGGGTAAGTAAAAAGAGTAGATAGATTTAAGATATGTAGAGAAATAAGGGTTAAAGTGGAAATCCTGCTCCACTAAGATTGACAGATGTAAAAGATTTTTTTTTTGGAATGATAGGATCTTAGGATAATAAGCAGTATTTGCTAAATTACCCAAGCCTTAAAATAAAGTTAACCTAAAATATGTAGTGTGCAAATGAAATAGAAGGCTATAAATAATGAAGAGAAATGAATTTTGATCCTACATTACCTTAACCCGGTCTCTTACCCAGGAGTTATAAAAATAATGTGTGAAGCCTCATAAATATAAAAAGAAATGTCTCATTAAAAAGGTAAAACCCGAAGAAGGGTAATGTATCATGAGAGTAGTCTTAAATTTAATGAAAATAACCGAGTAGGATAGATTATCCAAATGATGGTCTAGAAAAGTTTAAAAATTTGTTTAGGGCATAGAGTATATGTGCTTATTGCTCATAAGAATGATTGTGATTTTACAGTCCAAGAAGGACTATTGTGGATGAAAGAATAAAAGGAATCTTAGGAGCCTTAATGTACTGGATGTTTGTCCAGGATAAATCACTTTATTGGTAGGTTTATGATGATAAAAGAAGGATTATTTAAAAGGACAGGAAGATGTTAAAAGGAAATATAACTACCAATATTTTGTTTCAGTTGTCAGGTAGGAAACCTAGAAATAAGAAGAATTAAAATAGAACAAGAGAAACCAAAGGTTAATAGGAATGATGTAGATGAATTACTCCCAAAAATAGGAATCATATAACAGGATGGCATATTGCTTAAAGGAATACATACAAAGAATAGGGAGAAATACTTGTTCATGAATAGAAATTCCTGACATACTAACAAAATACTAACAAAAACTCATGCTCAAGTTAGTAGGACATCCAGTAATCAAAGACTGCATTTAATGATGAAATAAATTTTTGACCTAAGATAGATGTTTGAGATTGTAAAATTAAAGCCTACATATAAGAAGTATAAAGGTCATATAAGGGTAAGAATCCTTTAGAAATTACGATTGCATTTTCTCAATCCCAAAGTGGTGGTACAAACGGACTACCGGGGACTCTGTTCCCAGAACTTGACAAATGATAATAACATACTGGTCTACATAGAATTTGATTTAACAAAGAAATGGTTGATGAGCCTGTAACAGAATAATTTGAGACCAGGATAAATAACTAGACATTCGTGTCTATAGATATTCTCTTGGGCAATGCACCCGAATTTATTAGAGATTAATGAAAACTGTGCAATATTTTTCTTGTAGTAAGAAGGGTGAAATAAGCCATGATAAGTCAAGTTAAAATAGAGAAAAAAAAGGGGCAAATAAAATAATAGCAAGGGGTTGAGGATGTCCTGCGAACTATATATAGACCAACATAGAAGACTAATAACAATTACTTAAAGAGAACGAATTTACTTTGAAATAACTCGGTATATGGAAAACAGATTTTTTTGTTAGGTAGATTTAAGAAAGACTACTAAACTCCTTGGGAAATGAAATAAAAATATCTGGGCACTCATACAAATATTGAGGGTAACAAAAGAATGAAATCTTTTAATTATGTAAAGTGTGTTATCCTAGAATTTGAATATGTATTCCGTAATCAACAAAGAAGGTCCAAATCATAAATGTCTCCAAACAATTAATTAAGGGACCACAGAGAATATTGAGTTGCAAACTAAGATGAAAAGTTTTTGATAAAGTTATGGGTAATGAACACAGGTGAAATATGAACCCATAGGTGATTGAATATTTACAAATGTATTGATTTTGTTTGCAAGTTAGAATAAATAATGATGCCATTAGAGCAAAAGAATTATTACTGCATTTTATAGGCGATGCATTGATTGATATTTTTTTTTTGGTGTAACACGTGTAACAATGATAAACATGCATGTATACAATGAATTTTATTATGTTTTGATGATGATTAAGTTAACTTAAATAATTATGAAGAAAGAAAGATTTAAGTGATTAAAAGATAAGATGTGCACCAATAATGAACTTTGAAGTTGAATGTCTCAAAGGGATATTTTAGACCCATAATAATTATGCAGGTAATAGTGAACAATTAAGTACATATGGTGAATTACAATAATTAAACCTTTCGTTTTGAAGTTAAAAAGAGTGTGTGTGGAAACACACGAATTGATTTTTGTGCCTGTGTAGTAGATGAATCCTTGAAGAAAGGATAAATAAGGTGTTTTAATTGAGACAGTCTGCAATTGATTTCTTTAAAGAAAAGTTTTAACATTGAAATGTAAGTTCCTGTCACTTGAATTTTATGAATGCCCTTCTGAATGCAATGTATGTATAGTTGAGAATTGAAGTTCTTTAGATAAAAATAATACGCAGACAAGGTGCAAATAAGATTCAAATTTATAAACATGATTTTGTTATATATTGAATATGTTTCTTTGTTATGAAATGATTATGATGTTTGATGATTTAAGACATTGATAAATTTGAGTTTTTGGTTTTACTCATTTTTATGAAGAAGGTGAGAAATATTTCTTTTGATGCCATTAATTAACAATGATTTATCATGATGATATTGATGAGTAAATAAGGTACCATAATGATGTTTTACAAATGTTTATTGGTACTGATTACAAATGAGCAATACTCTTGATGAGTTATAATGTGCATGACACATGATTATATTTTTTTGTTGCAGAAATGTTTTGATTGATTTGAATTGATGTTATGTATGTTTGAACATTTATTTTCTGCCATTTATTGCATTGCATTGAAGAAATGATTTTTGTGTTTACATCAATAAGACCAAGATTTTGAGGTCATAGGTAATGGAAAATATGAATTGAATAGAAGTTAAAGGTGAAGGCATTTCCTAATTGATTGCACAGTTGAACACAGAAGACATTATTAATTTTGCCTTACGTACCCAGTGAATTAAGGGTTAAATATTCCATTATACAGAATTAAGAAAAATAATATGTTTCAATATTGTGTTGAATTATTTGAAGGGAACAGGAAGTTTTTCCTAAACATATGTTGATGATAAACTTATGCAATTGCATTATTTTAAAAATGATTGATGATGATTTTCTTTTGATGAAGATGATTTTGATTTATTGCACTAAGGTGCATATTATTTTGTTGATGATGATTTTGATTATTTGTGTTGAAATGCATATTATTTTGATGATGATGATTTTGATTTATTGCATTGAAATGCATATTATTTGATGATGATGTTTTTTATTTATTGTGTTGAAATGTATTTCTTTTGGTGAAGATGAATTATTGATGAATTATTTTTGGGTAAACCATGAAATGAGTTAATAAGATGTGAATTCCACAGGAATTCAGGTACGTGACCGAGTGGTGTCATGTAAAGGAAAATAATTCCTACTAAATAAGGTGATGTGTGTATTTGATCAAGTATTTTATGAGTTTTGTTCGTTAGTTAAACGATAGAGAGACATTGAAATGAAGAGAGAGAGAGAGAGAGAGAGAGAGAGAGAGAGAGACGAGAAAAATAAAGTTAGAGTGAGGTGGTAGTTGAGAGGCACTGTTTGTGAAAAGTGCTGACATAAGCGATAAATTGGCCAAAACAACGCAGATGGAATGCGCGTCGGTTACCTTGCCGAGAAATCGGAAGTGACATATGTATGACGTTACCATTACGTCAGAAGAAGGGACCAATAGAACACAAGAAGAGTCACATGACGTGACGCAATTACAACGCCCTTGTTCTGGGATACTTAAGCAACAAGCGCATCGAGGAACCAGCTCTTCCCTACAAGTAACCGCGAATATCGGTTGTCCCTTCTCCCTCTCCCCCCCGTCATGGGGGAGGCCTTACCCCGGGTGCACAGAGTTGGCCTGCACTAACGAAACGTCAAGTTAACAACAAGATATTTACTAAGACGGACAACGAAGGGACCGAGTTCCCTAACTGCCAACAAATTACCTTTCAACAGGGAGGTAAAAGATTATCTTCGATGAAGGAGAAATTACCAAGAAGCGTGTCAGTGAGACGACACAGCTATGAAGAAGCGATCCCCAAACCGCATAAATAGAAGTCAAGTATTTCGCATCCCGAATGCTGAAGATGTAGCAGAAGTCTACGGTTGCAGCCTCCAATCTTCAAGAATATATAATGTTCCAGTCTGTATTTAAAACCATGTAGAAGATTACTGTAAAGCTAATGTACATCAAAGTTCCAGAAGTAAAATTAAGGAACTATACGGCATTTTACCATCACCCACTTTCCTGAGGGTCTAGAATTAAATAATATTTTTGCACTGAAAGGATTGAAGAGATACATTTATCTAATTAAAATAATATTAAAGTGGTGCTCAATGAAAGAAAAAGAAAATGCCCAACAAAACAAAGCATCACATATATATATATATATATATATATATATATATATATATATATATATATATATATATGTATATATATATATACAGTATATAATAATAATAATAATAATAATAATAATAATAACAATAACACAACAATTTCTAGTCCACTACAGGACCAATACTTCAGACATGTCAATTATTGTCCGAGGTTTGACCACGCTGACCAGTGCGGATAGGTAATGGGGGATGGGAGATTTTCGTCTGATCGCTCACAGCAAACCAACCTAGTATGTGTGTCCTGGGTATTACAGCTTTGCTAATCATGGCTATGCGTAAATACTTTCCCCACGTTAAGGTATCACAACTTCTCAGAAAGGTGCATATGTGTACTGTATGTATATATATATATATATATATATATATATATATATATATATATATATAAAAATATATATATATATCACACACACAAATATATATATATATATATATATATATATATATATATATATATATATATGCTTATATGTACATATACTGTATATACACACACACACACACACATATATATATATATATATATTTATATAGGCCTATACACATCTATATACACATGTATATATATATATATATATATATATATATATATATATATATAGTTATATGAACAGATAGATAGATAATTAGCTCAATTAAACTAAGTTCCTATTCATTTAAATTTCTACATACACATATAAACATTACACTGGTAAAAAAAGCCATGGTTAGAATTTCTAGATTAACTATTGTAATTTAATAATTCAATCTAAGGACCAAAACCATTTCCAGTGAAGCGAGTTTCATTCCGGTTCTATAACAGACAATTTGAATTTTCAGTAAAAAGTAAATTGTACTACAAATTCATTCATCATTTTTTCTATCGTCAACTGGTGGACCTAACAGAATATACACCAAATCTTATTAATTTGACCAATGCATATATATATATATATATATATATATATATATATATATATAATTTATTTATATACACACATACACACACATATATATATATGTATATATATATATATATATATATATATATGTATACATATATATCATATTTATATGCACTTATATGTATATATATATATATATATATATATATATATATATATATATATATTCATATATATAACTTGCCAAGCCACAACCCTAGTTGGAAAAGCAGGGTGCTATAAGCCCGTATGCTCCAACAGGGAAAATAGCCCAGTGAGGAAAGGAAGTAAGGAAATTTAAAGAGAAGTAATTAACAATTAATATATATATATATATATGTATATATATATATATATATATATATATATATATGTGTGTGTGTGTGTGTGTGTGTGTGTGTCGATGGATGTGTGTTTGTAAGTACTTATATATTAGAAATACAAATAGATAGGGGAAAAGAATTCTGCAGCAATGTGTACATATGTACTGATAGAGAAAGACATCTAAATTATAACCCATTTTGGCGTCCTTTAGAAAAAATCTATACTTCGTTTGATCATTGTAATAGTATTCCGATTGACAAAGCTTTCTAAAATCAATCAAAACAATACATGTAATAAAAACGACCAAGTGTCAATAAATTAATGGACTGATCGTAAATTCTGATAAGTATTTCTTAGCTAAGCCCATATTTTATAGAGATATTCGTTCACTATATTTCTTGGGAAATATCATTTTCGTTTTTTTCATCTTACAATATTGCCGTTGACTGGATGAACAAATAAATCATAAGTTGATTTAATATTGATAATGGTTTGAAAAAAATACTGAATTATTAACTGACGTATTTCTCTTTTGTATCCTGTGAAGTATTATGTATCGATCGCTCTCCGGGTTTTGAAGTTACCTATTAACTATTTGTGGTTAATAAAGTGGTTATCTTCTGTGATAAATATATATATATATATATATATATATATATATATATATATATATGTGTGTGTGTATATATATATATATATATATATATATATATATATATGTATACTGTATATATATAAATATACATATATATATATATATATATATATATGTATGTATTTATATATACAGTATATATATATATATATATATATATATGCATACATATACATATGAATATATATATATATATATATATATATATATATATATATATATGTATGTATACTGTATATATATATAAATATACATATAAATATATATATATATGTATGTATACTATATATATAAATATACATATAAATATATATATATATATATATATATATATATGTATTTATATATACAGTATATATATATATATATATATATATATATATATATATATATACTGTATATATGCATACATATACATATGAATATATATATATATATATATATATATATATATATATATATACACACAGTATATATACTATATATATATAGATAGATAGATAGCTACAGCTACATAGGTTCTTGAAGGTACTTAGTAAGTATTTGTGGTTAAAAAGATTATTTTCTTTGTTGATATATATATATATATATATATATATATATATATATATATATATATATATATATATATATATATATATATACACACACACATATATATATATATATACTGTGTATATATAAATATATATATATATATATATATATATATATATATATATATATATATATATATATATATATACATACATACATACATACATACATACATACATACATATAAACTAAGCCCCTTTCCTAGATTGGTCTCATTACATCGACTGTATAAGTGTCCAGGGTTAGAAATTATGATAACTATTAGAAGTGATTCGCTCTCACTATAAATTCTATTTTCAATTACGTTTATCGATATCCTTGTTCACAATTTTTTTTTATCACAGAATTTTTATGTTATGTTTTATTTCACCAAATAGGTACTTCTTTACAGAAATTATTAGAAGACAGATTCATATTTATAATTTTCTTCAAGTGATTGATATGTCCTTGAGCAAGATATAACAGTTACATATTTCTACTTGGAAATTTCAAAAATGTTTGTATTGTGTTAGTGAGAAAAAATTGTTGCTATCGGCGTATCTTCTGTATGATTCGTGTCTTAAATCATCATTTTTACCGATACCAGATATTCAAAAGGGATTTCAGAAGCTATTATTATTATTGCACTTGCTAAGCTACAACCCTAGTTGGAAAAGCAGGATGCTATAAGCTAATACCAAAAATAAATAAAAGCTTCCACTTTTAAATCTATTGGTATATTCGAAGAAGGTCCGAGAATTTTCTTTGATAGAAAATAGCTTAAAAGGGCAAATACCTTAAAATCAATGGTCACCTTTATACATTATACCGAACACTATCTAGGCTCATAGTATGGGATATCACCATAGCATTGTGGATAATAGACTGTCTTTTTATAGACTAAATACCAATCAGTTATTTCCTCTCATCTGGATAAAAACTTTATCTCTAAGTTATGTAAAGAATACCTTGCTTATGTAAAGTTATCAGTAACCTTGCTAACAAAGAATTTGAGAAAAAGAAATCCTTAAAGGATTAGGCCTAAGAAGAACAATGCTTATGCAAAGTTATCAGTAACCTTGCTTATATAGAATTTGAGAAAAAAAAAAAATTCCAATACATGGAAAAAATATCCCTCAGTGAAAAGAAAGGATATAAAGTACTGTACTTTGTAGGAAAAAAATGTCATTACCATATATTTTTCACAATGGGGAAAAATGTAGCCTCCAACTTTTATTGTTGGTCATTTTGTCTTCAAAATAGGTCATCCATGTAAATCCAGCATTCAACATTTCAGTTATGTCGTAATAAATCCCCTTAAGTCTATTAAAGATTACTTCACAAGCCAATTGCAAAGCTGCTGTATCAATAATAGAGCTCTATAAAATCTTTTTGGAAAGGTCTCTTTATCTGATGAAACTAGGTTATCAGGTTTAAAGGCTTCAAGGCCACTCATGAATGGTAGAGGCAAGGGACAGTGACATTGCCCTATCAAGCAGGACAATGCCCCAAGAGACTGACCCTATATACATATGATCAGCGTATAAGACCCCTCTCCACCAAAGCTAGAACCGAGAAGGGCCAGGTAATGGTGACTCAGCATATAGACCTATAGGTTCCCCCAAACATCCCCCACCCATCCTTAGCTCAGAAGGTTGGTGAGGTTGCAACGACCAAAGGAACTAACGAGTTTGAGTAGGACTCGAACCCCAATCTGGCGATCACCAGTCAGGGACGTTACCACAAAGGCTACAACAACCCTATTAACTGTTAACATGCAATGCAAAATCATGCAAAGTAATTCATCGTACATTTCACTTTATGGATTGTGATTTTAAATGCATAATAGACTTTATTTATTCGTGATGAATATATTTGTTACATTTCTGTATTTGGGTCATGTAAATGTTCTGAATATTCCTGAATAACTACAATTTTCTGGGAGAATAAAGGTTAACTTGGAAGTACATGAGAGATAAAATGTTTGAAAAGGAAATGATTATTTGTAATATGAAAACTAATTTCACGAAAAACTGGAACTCTAGGCTTAGTGGTTGAACTAGGAAATTAAAAGAAATATCTTCATCCTGCTGAGTAAATATTTGATTAATATGAAACTCCAATGTTAAACTATTTGAGCTAAAAGTAATATATGAAATTCTCACTATCGTTTATAGGACGGAAGGTGGAAATTGATGAATAGAGAAAAAAGTTCATTGAATTATTTATAAAATGCATCAACATCGAATAAGTAATTTACTTGAGGGTACAATCGGGCACACTATTCTATATAATTTCTCTTCCTCAGGTTTTGTTAGTTTTTATAGTTTATTTAGGAAATATTTATTTTAATGTTGTTACTGTTCTTAAGATATTTTATTTTTCATTGTTTCCTTTCCTCACTGGGCTATTTTACCTGGTGGGGCCCTGGGCTTATAGCATCCTGCTTTTCCGATATTTGTTACAAGTTTTTATTAGTGAAGAAAACCAGTTTGTCTCTTGTGTCGAGCAATTATTATTATTTTTTTTTCGCATAGCTAATTTGCGCTAAATAGGTTGAATTAGTTGAAAGATATTTCCTCTGGAGATGCAATATTTGAAGAAATAATTTGGGTAAGAAATAATCTATCATTCATCGTTCTAATTAGCTTCCAGTGATTTTTTTTTTTTTTTTTGTACTGAATTACGGTGGTCAGAATTTTGTCAATGAGAGAGAGAGAGAGAGAGAGAGAGAGAGAGAGAGAGAGAGAGAGAGAGAGAGAGAGAGAGAGAGAGAGAGAGCCTTGTTTAAATTCTCCAGAAGGTTGCGAGACATTTCTAAAAAGTTTAAACATTGATTTTTGTGCCCTTTTCATATAAATGTATTACTGACAAATATATATTTTATCAGTTGTTTTTTGCTGATTTTATATGTATGCTGAATAATTCATTTTAACAATAAATTTGTTTATTTGTAAATCTGGGAAGTTATGTACAAATCATGCGATGATATTAAGTTTTTTTTTTATGTATGTGTTCAAAATTTCTTATAATATAATAAATACCAACTTGCTTAGATAGGCAGTTAGCCTTTTGACTCAACGCTAAAGGTAACAACTTCTGGCTTGCTACACGATTAAAGGACAATGTCCTAGAGACTGACCATATACTGTAGACATATGATCAGTGACCAAGCCCTCTCTCTTCACCCAAGCTAGGACCAAAATACACCTATAGGTTCCCCTTAACCCCCTATCCTTGGCTCACAAGGATGGTGAGGTTGCAGCGACCAGAGGAACTAACGAGTTTGAGCAGGACTTGAACCCTAGTCTGGTTTTCACCAGGCAGGGACGTTACCCCATCGGCCACCACAACAATTAATGACAATTTTAATATATTATTTTAATGTATTAGTTAATATATTATTATTTATAGAAAAGTGACATTTAGACAGAGTAATAATTAAGGTCTCA
>NC_090727.1:29327185-29349685 GCF_036898095.1 Palaemon carinicauda
TTTCATGATAAAGTAATGTTTTTTCCATGAAAATGTGATGTCTTTTTCATGAAAAGGTAATGTTGTTTTCATGAAAAGGTAATGTTTTTTCTTTCATGGAAAGGTAATGTTTTTATTCATGGAAAGGTAGTTTTTTTTTTCATGAAAAAGTAATGTTGTTTTCATGATAAAGTAATGTTTATTCCATGAAAAGGTGATGTTGTTTTCATGAAAAGGTAATGTTTTTTTTTTCATGGAAAGGTAATGTTTTTTTTTTTATGAAAAAGTAATGTTTTTTCGTAAAAAGGTAATGTTTTTTTTTTTTTCATGGAAAGGTAATGTTTTTTTTTTCATGAAAAGGTAATGTTTTCATGAAAAGGTAATTTTTTTTTCATGGAAAGGTAATTTTTTTCTTGAAAAAGTAATGTTTTTTTTTTTTTCGTGAAAAGGTAAGGTTTTTTTTTTTTTTCATGAAAAGGTAATGTTTTTTTTTCATGAAAAGGTAATGTTTTTTTTCATGAAAAGGTAATGTTTTTTTCATGAAAAGGTAATGTTTTTTTCATGAAAAGGTAATGTTTTCATGAAAAGGTAATTTTTTTTTCATGGAAAAGTAATTTTTTTCATGAAAAAGTAACGGTATTTTTTTTTTTTTTTTGTGAAAGGGTAATGTTTTTTTCATGAAAAGGTAATGGTTTTTTTTTATGAAAAGGTAATGTTTTTTTTTTTTAATGAAAACGTAATATTGTTTTCATGATAAAGTAATATTTTTTCATGAAAAGGTAATGTGTTTTCATGAATAGGTAATGTGTTTTCATGAAAAGGTAATATCGTTTTCATGATAAAGTAATGTATTTTTTTTTCATGAAAAGGTAATGTTTTTTTCATGTAAAAGTAATGTTTGACACCATGAACAGGATTCTAAAAACTACGCAAGGTTATTAAGATAATAGACTGGTATAGTTTTCATGTTCAAGGAAAACTAACTATTAAGAGATGCAGGGTAAGTTAATCATTTTGTCAAATCATATTCAATGTGTAATCATAATTACATCAATAACTAGAGGGGCACAAAATAGAGCGCAGACCACCGTCACGGCAGCTTATTTCTCGACCTTTTGCTTGACCTTTACCTTTGAACTTAACATGTATTAATTGGCGTGGATTTTCTACACTCAGATATGAACTAAGTTTGAATTCTCTGCGACAACGATGTCCAAACTTATGGCTGATTACGTGAATTGGACATTTTGCTCGACCGTGACCTTGAACTTTAACCTTGACCTTACAAACTTTAATAATTTCCAGCTTTTTACATAATAGTTAATTCCTGCAAGTTCCATTATTAATATTAAAATTGTGACCAGGAAGCTGTTCATATACAAACAAACACACATACAAACAAATACAGAAGCAGGGGTGAAAACACAACCTCCTTTCAACTTCTTCAGGAATAGTGGCATAATTTTAATATATGAAAGTAATTTAAGGGGACCATTTTCTTGCATATTAATTCAACAGTAGAATTGGTTATTCATAATCCCTCCTTTTAGTAATAGGAATTATTGCTTCAAGGATATTTCGTCAGCTTTATTGTTTATCAATGATTATATATTATTCATTAATTATCAGCAAATTTTCATGTTCTGCTTCACTTTAACTTAATGGCAGTATATTTCATCTAATAAAACTTTTCACTCTTTCTCTAAAGAAGTTTTTAAATATCAATATTTTTAGTATTTTAATGAATACTATAAAACAATTTTTTTTTGTATATGCTAAAAAAATTCCTGATAAATCCAAGCGATTTATAAAATTGGAATGTATACAAACAATGTATACACAATGTACTACAATGTAAAAGTTTCATGAATAGGAAAATAAGTATTGATAGAAAAAAACTCAAGTCGTGTATGAAATAATTCATGATACTGCTCTGTTAAAATGCTGTACTTTCTCAACTAAGCACATGGAGAACATCACATATTAATTTTCAATATTTCTAAACGTATAAAACTTTTAATTATATATTACCAAACTTCAGCAATAAATTTGAACACGAACAAAGTACGAATATATCATCACCATGATTAATAATGCGTAAATTATTATTGTTATTATTATTATTATTATTATTATTATTATTATTGTTGTTGTTGTAGTTATTGTTATTGTTATTATTCTTATTATTATTACTTGCTAGGCTACAATCTTAGTTGGAAAAGCAGGATGCTAAAAGTCCAAGGGCTCCAACAGTCAAAATAGTCCAATGAGGAAAAGAAATAAGGAAATAAATAAACTCCAAATGAAGTAAATAATTATTAGATAAAAAATAATAAAACAAACTCATCTATAAACTATAAACACTTCAAAAAACAAGTGGAAAAGAAATAAGATAGAAGAGTGTACCCGAGTGTACCCTCAAGCAAAAGAACTTTAATCCAAGACAGTGGAAGGCCATGGTACAGAGGCTATTACCTACATTATAAAGAAGAAAATAAGATCCCAACGATTTTTTGACATTAGAACCAATAGAAAGAGTTATTGATAATTCATTAAGCTGAAGTTAATTCATAAAACCGGAATTACATTGACCCAACACAATATATTAACCTAAGAATGACCATTTTTTTAATGATATCCACATTTTATTTATCCTTTTCAACATAGATCTTTGCATCCTTGTAAAACATTTCAGTAAACGTCATTCATGTGACCTAGATCTTTGCTTACCAATAAAACGTTTCAGTAAACGTCATTCATGTGACCTAGATCTTTGCTTATCAATAAAACATTTCAGCAAAATTCCTTCATGGAACCTAGATCTTTGCATACCAATAAAACATTTCAGTAAAAGTCATTCATGGAACCTAGATCTTTGCATACCAATAAAACATTTCAGTAAAAGTCATTCATGGAACCTAGATCTTTGCATACCAATAAAACATTTCAGTAAAAGTCATTCATGGAACCTAGATCTTTGCATACCAATAAAACATTTCAGTAAAAGTCATTCATGGAACCTAGATCTTTGCATACCAATAAAACATTTCAGTAAAAGTCATTCATGGAACCTAGATCTTTGCATACCAATAAAACATTTCAGTAAAAGTCATTCATGGAACCTAGATCTTTGCATACCAATAAAACATTTCAGTAAAAGTCATTCATGCAACCTAGAATTTTGCATATTAATAAAACATTTCAGTAAACGTCATTCATGCACCCTAGATCTTACCATACCAATAAAACATATCAGTAAAAGTCTTTCACGCAACTTAGATCTTTTATTTTCGTAACGCATGGATTCCTTTTAACTGCTGCCTCGCAAAATCTAGCAATTGTCAAAGATAATACATTAGATTCTTGCGTGCAAACCACAACGTCGTCACAGCTCAAGAGATTGCCTGCTATTGCAAACGGACGGGAAACGCTAAACGTAGTCCCGCGAGAAACATTTGCCATGACACGTGATGTCGCATGAATATAAAATTTTCTTTTGTCCTTTCTTCTTCCGTACATTCATTTATTCTACGTAAAATTGCACCAGGCAACATAGCCTGTATTAAGGCAATCGTAGAAAAACAAAATGGGAAAAACTTTACCATTGTTCATGGAGACAGTTATTGGGTCACGCAAGTTTTATATATATATATATATATATATATATATATATATATATATATATATATATATATATATATATAAATAATGCATGAGGTGGGCAGGAGATTACAATGACCCTAATGCAGCTGTCGGAACTCGCTGAAAGATGCAAAGTTTCTCAGTAGGTGCTTGAATCAAAATAATATATATATATATATATATATATATATATATATATATATATATATATATATATATATATATATATATATCACAAGCACACGTGATTTCAATCAATGTAAATATAACCCACGAACGGCATTTAATACCGAATTCTATTTTGGGAATATATATCCACCTGAAATTCATTTTATGGTAACAGCTTCTGGCCGGGTGGAAATTCGAACTCCCACCTGTGGGCCGGAAACCATGCCAGCAACGGCTCTACCGACTGAGCTATCAAGAGGTGGGGGTTCGAATTTCCACCCGGCCAGAAGCTGTTACCATAAAATGAATTTCAGGTGGATATATATTCCCAAGATAGAATTCGGTATTAAATGCCGTTCGTGGGTGATATATATATATATATATATATATATATATATATATATATATATATATATATTCATATATTTATATATATATATATATATATATATATATATATATATATAATTATATATATATATATATTGACCTTGACCTTCTAAAATTGAATCATTTCCAGCTTTTTACATACCACTTAATCACTGCAAGTTTCATTACTCTACGATTAAAATTGTGGCGAGGAACCTGTTCACAAACAATCACACAAACAAACATAAACACACAAACAAGGGTGAAAACATAACCTCCTTCCAACTTCGTTGGGGGAGGTAATCATTATTTAAGAATACGATGAGATTACTTTAGCTGAAGTTCTAGTACCATTCCCCTTAATACATGAAATTGTATGATTCTCCAAATAAACTTTTAATGATGATCAATTTGAATTGTAATTACGCTACTGATAATAAGAATGGAATGGGTGCTTACGGAGACTGCATTATTGTAATAGAAATGTCTAGTATTTCCAGTAGGTGTTCTAATATGTATATATATATATATATATATATATATATATATATATATATATGAATATATATATATATATATATATATATATATATATATATATATATATATGTGTGTGTGTGTGTGTATATATAATGTATATACAGTATATATATAATGTAAATACAGTATATATATATGTATATATATGTATATATGTGTGTATATATATATATATATATATATATATATATATATATATATATATATGTATATATCAAGTTTATTCACTTTTAGAATCTACTGCTTGTATGAGTTTTATATTTTTCTCAATAGAAATTAGTGGACTTTTCCAATCCAGACTTGAAAAAAATATGGAAAATGAAACGTGGATGGAAATTTAAAACAAGGAAACTTTAGCCTTCCTCATACAAGGAATTGAGTCTCGTGTGTTAAATTACAGTGAATGCCCAAGCGAAGAACAGCCACTGGACAGTGGTGGCCGATGTAGTAACGTCCCTGACTGGTGAACCCCAGACTGGGGATGGAGTCCCGCTCAAACTCGTTAGTTTCTTTGGTCGCTGCAATCTCACCATCCTTGTGAGTTAAGGATGGGGGCTGGTGTTGGGGCAGCCTATAGGTCTAGCTGTTGAGTCGTCAGCAGCCATTACCTGGCACTCCTTGGTCCTAGCTTGGGTGGAGAGGGGGCTATGGCGTTGATCATGTATATTTGGTCAGTCTCTAGAGGGTATTGTGCTGCTTGATAGGGCAATGCCACTGTCCCTTGCCTCTGCCATTCATGAGCGGTCTCTAAACCTTTTAAACCTTTAATTGTACTAAGCTATAAAGTCATAAAGCTTATCAATATGCTTATTTCTTTTACTGTCTTCTTTTCATTGCGATATATAATTTACGTTCATTCAATATGATCTATAGGAGAGAGAGAAAGTGGTATCCAAGGGATCTGTTCTCTTTAAAGGACAATAATCTAATATGGTTGGCTCAAAACTTTCCTCAAAACTGATCGGGTTTTTACAAAGATATTAATTCCCTTTCTTTTCCAAAACTTTGTAGTCATAATGAAATTTGTAAAAGAAAGGCATATAGAATAGTAGTAATATGTATATTAAATATTTGGAGAGAGAGAGAGAGAGAGAGAGAGAGAGAGAGAGAGAGAGAGAGAGATAGAGAGAGAGAGAGAGAGAGAGAGAGAGAGAGAGAGAGAGAGAGAGAGAGAGAGAGAGAGGTGCATTATAAATTTATGAAAGAAAGGAATATAGAATAGTAATATGTACAGTATATTGATTATTTGAGAGAGAGAGAGAGAGAGAGAGAGAGAGAGAGAGAGAGAGAGAGAGAGAGAGAGAGAGAGAGAGAGAGAGGTGGATCATAATTTTGTAAAATAAAGGCATTTCAGATAGTAGTAATATGTAAATTGATTATTTGAGAGAGAGAGAGAGAGAGAGAGAGAGAGAGAGAGAGAGAGAGAGAGAGAGAGAGAGAGATGGTGGATTATAATATCCCAAGTGTGATTTGATTGCAAATTTTAGGTGTATTTACTGAAGACTTTTTTTAGGCTATTTAATTATGTAGAATAACACCATACGCATCTTAACCCTTTCACTACCATTAGTGACTTAATCAAAATTTGGAAAAGGAAACTCACTTTTAAAATCTTCCAAACTATAGAGAGTTGAGATTCAATGGAAAGGTCTTGATAAGAGCTTTCTAATATATATAAAAAAGTTACGGTATTTATGGTATTGAAATTTCTTTGGTACATCAGCAGTTTCGTTGAGTTCACCACTGGCAGTGAAAGGGTTAAGTCAGGTGAGCCCGTTTTCAGAGATGGGGAAATATAATGGACCAGAGACAGGTGAGGGAGGTGACATTGTCTTGCCCAAGTTAGAGATCCTAACTTTCAGTTGCTGGTCTTCAAATATGGAAGAGCTTAGTAATTAGTAAGAATTAAGATCTCATGATCTATTGATGTTTTAATATATACAAACATTGTGATTGTTTCCTAACTGATTAAGTAAGTAAATAACTCTCTCTCTCTCTCTCTCTCTCTCTCTCTCTCTCTCTCTCTCTCTCTCTCTCTCTCTCTCTCTCTATATATATATATATATATACACACACATATGTGCATATATATACACACATATGTGCATATATATATATATACATATATGTGCATACATATATATACACATATGTGCATATATATATATATATATATATATATATATATATATATATTTATATATATATATATATATATATATATATTTATATACGTGTATATATATATATATATAATATATATATATATATATATATATGTGCGTATCTGTTTGTTTGTGTGTACGAATCAGTATGCATAAATTCTGTTCCCATTAGTAAAGACTGTATTAAAAAAAAGAGAGAGAGATTCGCTTGTATAATCAATCCCCTGATGATGTTTCAACACAGAAAGCTACACTCAGTTTCAAACACAAACATGAATGAAATCTCATTTCGAATATCGAGAGTCTTACAATTAAGCTCGAGTCTTCCGCTCTGCAAGTTACAATGTTTACAAATACAATCAAAACGCCTCGTGTTCTTTAAATTGGCTGAGTGTACTGTTGTTTGCAAATCTCAAACTTACAGATATAAAAGTTTTAACACTATATTTTTATACTCCAGGCTTCTGTTTCCTCAATGAATATAAATAGAATATATTGAATGTTTTATGCTTTTTCATAAAATAATAATATGACCAATTTCCAATGTTTACTTTGTGAAAATCGAATATTATCTGAATTCTTGATTCTGGAGTACTTGTTTCCATCAGCTTTGGAATATTTATCTTTATTTGATCAACCTTTTTTTTCTTTTTTTATTTTTCGAAAGGCAGCAATTTCTTAAAAAGAAATTTTTGTAAGGCAGCAATTTCTCAACTGTTTATTTTTTTTTAAAAGGCAGCAATTTCTCAACTTTTTTTTTTTTAAAGTCAGCAATTTCTCATTTTTTTTTTGAAGGGCAGCTAATTCTCTTCCCTTAGTATGAAGCTCTACCTTTTTTTTTTTTTTCTTAAATTACATCCTTCAGTTCTGGGCTGCATAAGGACATGAAGTGGCTTATTCCTCTGGTCTATGTAATTTCCAATCAAAGACCATGATTAGATTTTGCATTAAGGGACAGTTGAGACCTATTTTCATTTATGGTTTATTGGTCTCATAAATTAATTAAATCAAACGATTATTTCAAGTAATTTATTCGTGTACGGGTTTTGAGTCTTTTGTCCTCATGGGAAAAATGTAAACATTATTAAATGCACTTTATCAGTTCGCCTTGTAAAGCTAGAGAATATTTCCAAATGTCCCCATTAAAGAAACTAAGAATGTTTTCAAATGTCTCATTAAAAAAACAAGAATATTTTTTTCAATGTCCTATTAAAAAAACAAAGAATGTTTTCAAATGTCGCATTAAAAAAACAAGAATATTTTCAATGTCCTATTAAAAAACTAAGAATATTTTCATATGTCCCATTAAAAGACAAGAATATTTTCAATGTCCTATTAAAAAACTAAGAATGTTTTCAAATGTCGCATTAAAAAACCAAGAATATTTTCAAATGGCCCATTAAAAAGCAACTAAAACTATTTTCAAATGTCCCATTAAAAATTAAGAGTATTTTCAAATGTCCAATTAAAAGATCTAAGAATATTTTCAAACGTCCCATTAAAAAAACTAAGAATTTTTTCAAATATCCCAATAAAAAACTAAGAATATTTTCAAATATGCCATTAAAAAACTAACAATATTTTCATATATGCCATTAAAAAACCAAGAATATTTTCAAATGGCCCATTAAAAAAAAAAAAATATTTTAAAATGTCGCATTAAAAATCTAAGAATATTTTCAAATGTCCAATTAAAAGATCTAAGAATATTTTCAAATGTCCCATTAAAAAAACTAAGAATATTTTCAAATATACTATTAAAACTAAGAATATTTTCATATATGCCATTAAAAAGCTAAGAATATTTTCATATATACCATTAAAAAACGACGAATATTTTTGGATACTAATTCAAACTTAATATCAAACTTCATTTAGAAAATTAGTATTTTTAACGAGATTAACTTTCATTGGTTGGTTTTAAGACTCTCTCTAAACGTACAGATATGAACCTCACCCAGAGTTTAGAAGTGAGAGAAATAGCATCAAATAGGCTATTTTGATTTTACATTGAAGTCTGTAAAATTTTTGATTTTCTATTCTTCTCAATACTGTACACAAACTTTAAATACGTGCAAGATGATTTGAAAACAATGATGCTTAATATCATTGAAAATTTGGATAAAAATTTTTCAAATGGATATAAAATTCTAATTTGGAATTTTTCATTTATATTTCATCAATTTGCTACATGACGTGATTACCTTCAGATTGAACTGCGCTAAATTTATGGGAAAAATCAACAAGATAGATATGAAATCAGAAAATTTAAGGTTGCGAAAAAACATTACAAAAGCAGACATAATGTAATAGGACAAATAATTTTCTAAATTTAAAAGTAAGAAATCTTGAAAAAAGAAAGAAAGTGTATCTCTTAACATTTGATGCCTAAAACAGTGCAATGTAAAAAATACTTTTACTGTATTCATCAGAGGAACAATTATGAAAACAACTGCATATTTTAATAAATGATATGTTTTTGTGCGTATGATCGGACCCGCAAAATGAAATTAAATGTATTTTAGCTTAACAAATACCCAGTTTCAAATTAGCATATTTTTGTAGCAAAAGTAAAAATGGATTAGGATTCTCTGTGATGATAGTCGAAAATGAAATAGATTTTTGAACAAAAGGAAATTATATGATATCTGTATATATTAACCAGTGGCAAAACAATAGAAACTAGAGGGACACCCAGTAGAGCGCAGATCTCCGCCGCGGCAGCTTATTTCTCGAGCTTTTGCTCGACCTTGACCTTTGACCTTAACATGTATTAATATAAACCAATTTTGAAGTCTGTGACAACGATGTGTAAACTTATGTCTGATTAAGTGCATTGGATGTTTTGTTGGACAGTGACCTTGATCTTTACCTTCCAAAATTTAATCATTTCCAGCTTTTTACAAAACAGTTAATCCCTGCAAGTTTCATTACACTACGATTAAAATTGTGGCCAGGAAGCTGTTCACAAACAAACAAATACACACAAAAACACACAAACCGTGGGTAAACATAACCTTCTTTCAACTTCGTTGGCGGAGGTAATTAGCTTTGATTACAATAACTAACCAATGCAATACTTTTTATTATTCCTCTTTTTTTGAGTCATTTTTTTCCTGGAATCTCGTCGTTCTTAACAGTAAGAATGTAAGAAAATATTTCTACTAAAAAGGTAGATGCTTCTCATAAAAATTTGGCAGAATTTTAAGACTATCAAAACAAATCACTATTAGGGATCAAGTTTGCAAAAAAGCAAGCAACCACTATGACCGCGAAAAAGTATCGTAGGTCATCATTAAACCTATTATGGATTGCCACATAAACAATTAATCATTTGTACCAGATTCCACAAACTGCCAATATAAAATTAATCAATTCCATCAGAATCTGATATTGGAAATAGCCTTTACTGATTCAATATAATCCTAGCGCTCTCTCTCTCTCTCTCTCTCTCTCTCTCTCTCTCTCTCTCTCTCTCTCTCTCTCTCTTCTAAGGATCATATGAAACTGAAATAATTTTCCTCCCATATTTAATAATTTTTGTCAGTATGAAAACACATAACATCTGACCTTCAACAATAATTGCCTCTTAATTGGTATTGGCCGAAAATAATTTGTGCTTCCCCCTGAAACCTTTGATAGTGCATCATATGAAGATTTAGAAATATATGTATATGTATATGTATATATATATATATATATATATATATATATATATATTGTGTATATAGAGAGAGAGAGAGAGAGAGAGAGAGAGAGAGAGAGAGAGAGAGAGAGAGAGAGAGAGAGAGAGAGAACAGAAAATCCTAGAATATATTTTTCACTTTTAGATGAGCTTTTCAACTCTTAATTGATATGAATGAAAACGACGATTAGGGAGAGTTATGAACTGCATTTGTTCAGCTGGAATAGAGATGACGTTAATTGATTTGACCCTCGTTGGCTTGGACCTAGGCCCGATTAGGGAAGCATTTAGAGGGTCCTAGGTGTGTTACTGACCGTGGTATAATTGGTCTGAATCTCACCAAAATTAATGTCTAGTTGCACTGAGACATGTACATAGATGGTTCGAGTAGGAAATTAGTCTTAAATAGTGTTTTAAGCACCTGCTATTTGTTGATGGTGTAGTAGTGTTTGGGTGATGGTTTAGGTAAGCTTTATAGGCTGCTAGAAGATTTTCAAGGTATTTGTTAATGGATGTTACTGAGACATGTACCTATAGTTGGTTTGAGTAGTAAATGAGCCTTAAATATGATTTTAAGCACCTGCTATTTGTTGATGATGCAATAATGTTTGGTGATGGTGTAGATAAGTTTTATATGCTGCTAGAAGAGTTTAAAGGTATATGTTAATGGATGTTACTGAGACATGTACCTACAGATGGTTTGAGTATCAAATTGGCTTTAAATAGAATTTTAAGCACCTGCTATGTGTTAATGATGCATTGCTTATTAGATGATGGTGTAGATAAGCTTTATAGGCTGCTAGAAGAGTTTAAAGGTATTGGTTAATGGATATTATCAGTCACCCGCAAGAGTATAATTACAAAGGTAAATTCATATCTGAAATGTAAAAAGATACATATTTGGAATGAATACAAATGGCACCGTAGAGAATTTGAGGTTGATTTGTGAAGGTACTAAATCATATTTTCTATATCATGTGTAACTTTATACTGTAATGTATTTGCAAAGCACACTTCTTACCCTGAGATTATGAAAGGCTGCTACATACCGTCAATACCTGGTCATTCTTGGTGGTCACCCTTTCAAAGACCTGCTAACTCTCCTTCTCTGTACTGTATGGCCTGAGCAGGGTTTGAACTCCTGACTCATGTGTTTGTAAAGCACACGTCCCACCCTGAAGGTATGGAAGGCTGCTATATACCGTCAGTACCTGGTCTTTCTTGATGGTCACCCTTTCAAAGACTTACTAACTCCAATCTTGCTGTGTGATGCTAATCCGATGACTATTTTTATATTCTTTGCCTGAAAAAATTGGATATGGGATCTAATGATGATTCGAAAAAATCACTCGCATACAGCGACGCCCCAAAAGATACTTTTAAAGCTATATCCGGTCGGTTATGAATGCTTGAAAAATACAAAATAGTTCAAAGAGAGAACCTGGAGATTCCAGCTGGCGACAGAAACAATTATTCCTTCATTATTTGAAATCGGTGACGATTGTCTAATTAGGACAAAAGTTAAAGGAGTTTGAGTGGGAAATTCTAATAGAAGTAGCGGGGCTTATTTCAATTACATCACTTGAGAGACATTTCAAATCTGATAGTCGGCAACTCATTAGAAGTAATTAGTGGTAATTACTTGTATTCAAGAGGACATCCCATTTCCGAGGGAGTGAAACACTTAGTGCCCTAGCCTCTGTACCATGCTCTTTCTCTGTCTTGGGGTACAGTTCTCTTGCTTAAGGGTACACACGAAGCAAATGTAGATATTAGTTCAACTAGTGCTTGATGAGATGAAAAAAAAAAAAAAACTTTTTCTAAGTCTGTAGCGTCCAAAACTACTGCCTCGTGCGGCGCACTGTAGACAGCACCAAAAAACCCCGTGTGGCATCCCTATGCCACCAGCTACATTGGTCTCTGACTTTCTATTTAAGTTAGTTCCCTACATTTTCTTCCAACTTAGCTGTCCAACTCCCTCAACTTTAACTTGTTCAAAGTTGTAGGCCTCAAAAATCATCCAAAAAAGTAAAATATTGACTGATGCATGGAAACCAATTTATATTAATCAATCTAATCTAATACTTACCTATTTATTTCATAGTAATTTTGGTTTGATTAACTTGATAAGTTTCAAGTATTATGTCTAATATTTATCAGTTACTGAGGATAAAAATTAATTTGGAGAATTCTTTAAATAAATAAATTGATATTCGATCGTGGCTTTTATCACTTTTAGAATTGGCTTATTAACAAATTTAATTTTGTTAAATAATCACTTCTGGATTTGATATTTTATTAAGAGAAGAAAATTACCGATATAGATTTTCTTTTTAATTTTTTGCTGTAAGGCAAGACTGATTTAAAAGGATATCCTTTGATTAAATAAATAATTTGGTGTTTCATGACCTTTTCCATCGACTAAACGGTTATTGAATTTTAACCAGAATTCAGAAACATTAATATATTTTTTCTCATCTCTTGTATAGAAAAATGTAATTACTTGTCGAAGTGTTAAAATTACATCGTTTGAAACAGGTCTTTAATTGTGGTGGCTGATGTATGTACCAACCGTGTGTCACACAATTGTACATAATTCCTTTTGTATATAATATGCTTGTATCTTCGCTCTTCCCTCGCACTCAAACGAACATGAAAATTCATGTCTGCTGTTTTGCTCTGAACATTGTCTGTCTCTCGAACAAGTTATGTCCTGTTGCCTTGAGGTTTTGTATATAAAGAAGAGTGTTCCTTAATATATAACTCAGTCTATTGCTTCCTGCCTTTGACTTCACACCCTTCTCCTACCACCGTCACATTGGTGACACCAATGTGTAGGGGGGATGGGGAGGCGGGAGGAGCGAGTCACTCCGGGGTCACCAATGTGACGGTGGTAGGAGAAGGGTGTGAAGTCAAAGGCAGGAAGCAATAGACTGAGTTATATATTAAGGAACACTCTTCTTTATATACAAAACCTCAAGGCAACAGGACATAACTTGTTCGAGAGACAGACAATGTTCAGAGCAAAACAGCAGACATGAATTTTCATGTTCGTTTGAGTGCGAGGGAAGAGCGAAGATACAAGCATATTATATACAAAAGGAATTATGTACAATTGTGTGACACACGGTTGGTACATGGCTCCCCCTCTAAAAATGACATACTAAACATGTTAAATAGGTGCCCTGAATCTGGAGAGGTAGTAGTAAAAACTGCGCCGATTAGCAACAGTAAGTGGCTGTAGAAGTCGTTGGTTTCGGTGCGAGCGAGTGGTGGATGATGGTTGGCTGTGTTGCCGCTCCGGCTCGTCACGGGGTAGGCGAGTGTGTCCTACGGCATTCATAGGCGTGTGTGTCCTACGGCATTCATAGGCGTGTCCTACGGCATTCATAGGCGAGTGTGTCCTACGGCAATCATAGGCGTGTGTCCTACGGCATTCACGTCAGCTTCGGTTGAAGTTGAATAGATGTCCTCTTCGTCACGAGTGGAGGCGTTGATGGAGGTTTGAAAGTCATGAAGTGGGTTCACATCACGAGGAGAGCCGTCTGCGGCAGGTTGCAGGCGAGTGATACTGGTCAGTAGAAGTCGTTGGTTGGGGTGCGAGAATGTGTAGGGGGGATGGGGAGGCGGGAGGAGCGAGTCACTCCGGGGTCACCAATGTGACGGTGGTAGGAGAAGGGTGTGAAGTCAAAGGCAGGAAGCAATAGACTGAGTTATATATTAAGGAACACTCTTCTTTATATACAAAACCTCAAGGCAACAGGACATAACATGTTCGAGAGACAGACAATGTTCAGAGCAAAACAGCAGACATGAATTTTCATGTTCGTTTGAGTGCGAGGGAAGAGCGAAGATACAAGCATATTATATACAAAAGGAATTATGTACAATTGTGTGACACACAGTTGGTACATGGCTCCCCCTCTAAAAATGACATACTAAACATGTTAAATAGGTGACCTGAATCTGGAGAGGTAGTAGTAAAAACTGCGCCAATTAGCAACAGTAAGTGGCTGTAGAAGTCGTTGGTTT
The DNA here is from genome assembly GCF_036898095.1 of Palaemon carinicauda. NCBI lineage: Eukaryota > Metazoa > Arthropoda > Malacostraca > Decapoda > Palaemonidae > Palaemon > Palaemon carinicauda. The sequence goes on from NC_090727.1 coordinate 29,341,766, forward strand.
CGGTGCGAGCGAGTGGTGGATGATGGTTGGCTGTGTTGCCGCTCCGTCTCGTCACGGGGTAGGCGAGTGTGTCCTACGGCATTCATAGGCGTGTGTGTCCTACGGCATTCATAGGCGTGTCCTACGGCATTCATAGGCGAGTGTGTCCTACGGCAATCATAGGCGTGTGTCCTACGGCATTCACGTCAGCTTCGGTTGAAGTTGAATAGATGTCCTCTTCGTCACGAGTGGAGGCGTTGATGGAGGTTTGAAAGTCATGAAGTGGGTTCACATCACGAGGAGAGCCGTCTGCGGCAGGTTGCAGGCGAGTGATACTGGTCATTTTCCCGAGGGTGAGCGAAGCCCTTTGGTCCCCCAACGGTTGTTGAGAGAGCTGAAAAGGCGTTGCTATACGGGCGGCTGGCGACGGCGAGTACTGCTGCAGAAGGTATGCGTTGACGGCGTCATAGTAACGGTGAGAGGTGGAGGAGGGGGGTGGGTTAGGCGGGAGGAGCGAGTCACTCCGGCGTCACCAATGTGACGGTGCCGAGAGGGAGGGTTGTGACTCAAAGGCAGGTTGGGAACGACTGAGCTATATATTAAGGAACACTCTTCTTTATATACAAAACCTCAAGGCAACAGGACATAACATGTTCGAGAGACAGACAATGTTCAGAGCAAAACAGCAGACATGAATTTTCATGTTCGTTTGAGTGCGAGGGAAGAGCGAAGATACAAGCATATTATATACAAAAGGAATTATGTACAATTGTGTGACACACGGTTGGTACATGTAGTAACGTCCCTTATTGGTGATCGCCAGACTTAAGGTCGTTAGTTTCTTTGGTCGCTGCAACCTCAGGATGGGGGTTTGTCGGACCCTATAGGTCTATCTGCTGAGTCATCAACAGTCATTGCCTGGCCCTCCTTGACCCTAGCTTGGGTGGAGGGAGGCTTGGGCCCTGATCCTGTTTAATATGGTCTGTTTCTAGGGGCATTGTCTTGTTTGATAGGGCAATGTCACTGTCCCTTGCCGATGCCATTCTTGAGCGCCCTTTAAACCTTTAACCGCTCATTACTGCTCATTAGCACCACTAAAGGGAATTACAGACCTGCCCATGAATTATGTACAGTATTCCCAGCCTTCGTTGATATTCGAGTTAGGGAAAAACATTCAACAAATAGTCACTTGGTTTGGAAAGATAAATATAGAGCACGTTTGAACTAAATCTTAAATGAAAGAAACACACACTGAGGATAATAATCTGTTATATTCTATAATATGAATTGCAAAACGAGAGGGGAACTATATGGGAATTGACATAAAAACTTAAAAAAAAAGAAATATGGAGAAAAGATTTCATCACCTTGGTTTTCCTTATCTGCTATATATATATATATATATATATATATATATATATAGCCTATATATATATGTATATATGTATATATATGTATATAAATATAATATATATATAGAGCTATATATAGGCCTATATATATAATAAATATATATAATTTTAGATTTTTATGTATATATATGTATATAGATTTATATATATATATATATATATATATATATATAGGTTTATATATATATATATATATAGATTTATATATATATATATATATATATATATGTATACTGTGTATATGTATATATATACTGTATATATGTATATATATATATATACTGTATATATAGATTTATATATATATACATATATATATATACATATATATATATATATATATATATATATATATATATTGTGTGTGTGCATGTGTATGTATGTGTATGTGTGTGATTGTGTTTGGATATGTATGTGCTCTTCCTCGCCTTTTTAACTTTAAAGTCAAAAGCACAATTATTATGAAAGATCATACTGAATCTATTTTTATACGTTGCAAGCTATCTAAGAAGATCAGTGAAGCTTCATGTAATTAGACACGTTGAATAGTATCGTATTTATAAAAATGTATTGGATGTGAATACATTATATACACATCGACACATACATATGTATAGAGATGTTTTCTTCGAGGCTTAGACAACTTTAATATATATGAATGTGTATGAATTTATGTATATATATATATATATATATATATATATATATATATGTGTATATAAATATTATATATATTATATATTTGTATATATATGTATTATATATATTTGTATATATATTATATATTTGTATATATATCATATATTTGTATATGTGTATATATATATATATATATATATATATATATATATATATATATATATATACACATACATAATTAATCAATATTACAATTAACCATACCGCTTCCCAAAATTTTCATTCAAAGAAAATTGCTTCATTAACCATACCGCTTCCCAAAATTTTCATTCAAAGAAAATTGCTTCAAACCACAAATTGTTAGTAATATGGAAATTCCTGCAATCGAAAATCTCTATCTCCACTCCCCAGGGAACGCAGTCACCAAGTCGTTCATTGCCCACCATAAAAAAATAGATGAAAATGGGCGTGTATATTTGGGATGGAAATGAAACCACAATAGAAGGGGATGGTTGACTTCGTTCTGACCCTCCCACCATGAAAATTCCAGCTACATCTGCATTGTTTTAATGAAGTTGGTGGTGAGAGTTTCCGTTTGAAAGTTCGCCGATCATTGCAATTCATTAAGGGATTATTTATAGATTCAGGTGGTTGTTCTATTGTGGAAAGGGGAGAGATAAGGATTATATCCCTATGATCATCGCTAAGAGTAAATTGATTAAAAACACTAAAGAATATACTATCAAATGCAATGAGAGAGAGAGAGAGAGAGAGAGAGAGAGAGAGAGAGAGAGAGAGAGAGAGAGTATCTGCAAATAAGAATAACACTGATTCCTCGTCCGTAAATGTCAGAGGCTAAAGGTGAAAAATGCTTAGGATAAAGTGAGTAATACTGAATATGAGCATTTAGACTTCAAACTTCCTACACACACTCTCTCTCTCTCTCTCTCTCTCTCTCTCTCTCTCTCTCTCTCTCTCTCTCTCTCTCTCGTATGAACTCATTCGCTAACTGGTTATTGAAGAAGATAATATTAACGGATGCTTCATAACTCGCCTCTTTGTTGTAACACACAAATATCATTACGTGAATACTATAAATGCTAATTAATATACGACGAGAAAGATAAATAATTGGGTTTAATTAACCCTTTTATTGTGTTTGTTTTATTTATGTACAAACATTCGTTCCCTTTCGGTCACACGCATCAAAATGACAATTTAGATTCCTTTGGTACTTTTGTACTGGGGTGATAACCCCAGTACAAAAGTACCAAAGGTAATGGGATTTTTAGTATCTATTCAATAATTTTGCTCTAGACTGGGGGAAATCATTTATCACGATGGCATAAAATATTGGTAGAGACGAACCGTATAATTGTTTGTTTGAAAGAAAGTGAAGGTGGTATATATGGTATATACAGTATATATATATATATATATATATATATATATATATATATATAAAAGTTTGTGGTGAAATTGGTCTTGAAGATTAGTGTATTTTTGTTGATACATCTTATGCCCTCCGTACTTTAGTTTCTGGAATTTTATTTAAACTTAAAAATTTGCATTAAAAAACTTTAAATGCCTGGTGTCATTTAATCCAGGACTTTTACCTTTTCAAAAAACCGATATATTAACGTGAAGGAGTGATATTAAGGTCGCCAACTCGTTAAAGATTATAACAAAGTTGGTTAAAATTACGGTAGCTTGTATTTTACTGAAATACCACTGAGAATAGTATATTCTTACGGAGAATTTTCGATTAAGATTATGGCATTTGTTTATAACAGTGCAGAACATTTCCATCTAACTGCTATCTGATAACAGATAATTTCTAGCAATCTGTTGGCAAGGTAAATATAACTTCAGTGTTTAAAGGATATGGCTAAACTCGGTAAAGGATATTATCCTTCAGGGGACGTTAATGTAATGTTGAATTAAAACAAAATACCTCAGTTGATATAGATTAATTATTATCTTTAAGAAGAAGATACCTTCTCGTTTTCAAGGTAGATTTTAATTTAGATTAAAAAACCTCTTCAAAATTAACTTTTGAATGATGATAAAATGATATTAAACAAGATAAAAAGTTATCTATTCAAATGTTAATATTCTTCTTATCTTATGAGGATATTATTGTTGTAATTCTGATTCTCTGGTAATTCCTGTAAGATTTTAGTGTGTGTGAAATGCAGTGGGAGTTTTTATACATAATCCTAAAAAAAGGGAAAAGAGAATTTGGTTTGATACAAAATAGGAAATATATTTTTTTTTCTGTAATTGTTACATCCGCCAACGAAGTTGGAAAGAAGTTATGTTTTACGCCCTGTATGTGTGTTTGTGTGTTCATTTGTTTGTGAACAGCTTCCTAGCCACAAATTTTATCGCAGGATAATGAAACTTGGAGGGATTAACTGTTATGCAAAAAGCTGGAAATGATAAAATTTTGAAAGGTCAAGGTCACGGTCAACCAAAATGTCCAATTCACGTAATCAGACATAAGTTTGGACATTGTTGTCACAGAGACTCCAAGCTTGGTTCATATTTGAGTGTATGAAAATCCACGCCAATTGATACATGTCAAGGTCAAAGTTCAAGGTCAAAGTCGAGCAAAAGATTGAAAATAAGCTGCCGTAGCGGAGGTCAGCGTTCTACTGAGTGCTACTCCTTTATGAAACCATCTTATAAACTTGCGAAATAGTTACTACCGTAATAGACATGATGTAAATATTCTAATGAACACATTTTGCCAATTCATTAATCACATTGTATTAATCGTATTTCGTAATGATCGTAATGTTTCATTTTGTGTTATGGCTCGTACCATTCAAATGACATATTCTCAGTTCACATAATCATTCAAATTGGTGTCCCGTGAAAATTTATGGATGGTTGCTAATTATCGCGTAAAATAGGGATATTTGAAATGGGAATTAATCATATCAGGCATATATCAATTTTAATGCCAGTGCTGAAGAGCCGAAGGAAAGCGATAATTTATTATAAGTATGTCAATGATTATATATAAATATATATATATATATATATATATAAATATATATATATACAGTATATATATACATATATATATATATATATACACACATATTATATATATATATATATATATATATATATATATATATACGTATATATATTGTGTGTTTGTGTGTGCGCGCCAGTATTTGTAAATTATATATACGATATATATATATATATATATATATATATATATATACAGTATATATATATATATATATATATATATATATATATATATATATATATATATATATATATATATACTATAAATATATATATACTGTATATAAATTCTTCCTACTCCTATTAATATAAAGGGCCCCTGCTCTATTTCGCCAGCAGTCTCTATCATGAGATTTTAATTTAATGCTTCTCCATTCATCATCTCAGACTTCACGCTTCATAGTCCTCAGCCATGTAAGCCTTGATTTTCCAACTCTTCTGGTACCTTGTGGAGTTCAGTTGAATGTTTGGTAAAATAATCTCTCTTGGGGAGTGCAAAGAACATGCCCAAACCATCTCCATCTACCCCTCACCATGATCTCATTTCTAATTCTGTCCAACCATTTAACTCCCAATATTCTTCTGAGGGCTTTGTTGTCAAAGCTTCTAAATCTGTTGGATATTGCTTCATTATCATACCAGTATCCATGTCCATAAAGTAACAACGATCTCACTAAACTGATCTGTAGCCTGATTATTTTATGTAATTTCAGACGATTTGATTTCCAAATTTTACTTAACCTAACCATCGTCTGATTTCCTTCTTTCAATCTTTCATGAAACCAGTTCTAAAGACATATGGTCAAAAATTTTAATTTTTAGTAAAATAATCCTACCCCTCAATATTGGCTAACTTCAATGATTTTTTTTTCTTTTAATTTAATTAGTTAAGTAGTGTTGTAGCAAGTTGTTAATAATGATAGTGACGTAACAGAAACGAAGGCTTAATCTTGGATCCAATTAAATTGATAGGTTTCTAAACTGCGTATAGGTTTACTTAATGTTCTAATTTTCATATAATTATGTAGTAGGAGTCCCTTTAATAATTAATCACAACATTTCCTCTATTAAATTCGGTTTTGGACATAATTATATCGATAATTATCATACTGGAAATTATTATTACTTAATACCATAATTTCTCTATTCAGTTCCATTTTGGGAATTATTATATCGATAATTATCATAGTGGAAATTATTATTACTTAATACCATAACAAATGATCACATCAATTCCGCTTTGGAAATAATTATATCAATAATTATCATACGGGAAATCATTATTACTTAATCCCTGAACAATTGCTATCAATACCGTTTTGAAAATGATTATATCAATGACTATCATATGGAAAATTGTTTCCTTTGCATTTAAAAACAGCCATAAGATACTTTTAATATTGTTTACAAATAAAATTCATCACGGTCGAATCATAACCTGTCTCATTATTATCAATGTATTCAATTATAGGAAATGAATTAATATAATGTTATATAGCAGCCCAATACCACAATATCTGACTCTGACGGAGCTGGTGAAAGTGGTAAAGGACGAAAGTAAATCTATGTGTTATATGGAGGGCATTATTGACTTTCTGTCCATATACCATGTTACCTGAAGTTGGGTGAATGGTTTCTTTTATGTGCAGAAAGACGTAACAAGTTATCAATAATGTTCCTTTACTATAGGTGGACTCCTTAAGAATTCTTTAGTATCGATGAGGAAGGATATTGCTGGCATGTTTATTCACACACACACACACACACACACACACACACACACACAATTCGCCTCTGTCATGCACATGGCAACACTGGGATTATCAAACAATTCTTCTTCATCCAAGTGGTTACCTACTGCACAGTAATTGTTCAGTGGCCACTTTCCTCTTGGTAAGGGTAGAAGAGACTCTTTAGCTATAGTAAACAGCTCTTCTAGGTGATGGACAATCCAAAATCAAACCATTGTTCTCTAGTCTTGGGTAATGCCATAGCCTCTGTACCATGGTCTTACACTGCCTTGAGTTAGAGTTCTCTTGCTTGATGGTACAAGACAGTGTTCGATTTCAGATGCTAAGTGATTGCTTATCAATGTGTCTTTATCGTCACTATGTTTGGTTTAACGAGATATTCATGAACAAAAGAGTATTAAGAAATTACATAGAAAAAGACCAATAAAGTTGTATAGAAGTAGCTTTCAAACTGATTGTAACAAAAATACGCAATATCTGTTGCGTAACAACGACACGAACATGAAATCTGGGAGTCTGGAAATTAACCTTCCAGTGTAATCCAGCTCACAATATAAATCGAGAACGAGAACCAACAACGACTGACGTGAAAGAAATATCCTTTTGTCCTGAAATGGAAATCACGAAAAGAGCGGCTAATGGCACTGTTATTTAATTCGTCGTAGTTGGGGGTCATTGCCCCCGGCAGCTCCTCAAGGGACAGTCTCCGGTCAACTCGGTCGTTTGATGAATTCCTGTCATGGACAGTCCAAAGGATTTTTATTCAGGGATGCTTATTGGTCTCTGAATAAATTGCCAACTTCCAGGCTCACTCAAATCAGATATCAATAATTAATTAAATGCCCGGCAGGTAACGTTAAGAGCATATAATTAGAACGGCTTTATCACCAGTATTCGAGATTGGCCGGACTCGTGATCATGAATGAATATAAACGCAAACAGGGTATCAGTGGAGATCATAATTCACAGCATATTTATCAGCCTTCTATTTTAGTGTACTGATTAAAATAATATATAATGTATCCTAAAGGTGTTTAAGACTCATTATTTCCAATTGAAAAGGTCTCAGGATATTTTCGTTTAAGGCAATA
>NC_090727.1:29359685-29362185 GCF_036898095.1 Palaemon carinicauda
GATATCACATTCCTATAATCACTATGGTGCCCATCAACAACAACTCTTTGAGATTTATTACTTAAAAAATCAATAATAATGCTAAGAAGCGACCCACCCACTCCCAACTGTTTGAGTTTGAAAACAAGGGCCTCATGATTAACACGGTCAAAGGCAGCACTAAAATCAAGGCCAATCATACGAACTTCCCGACCACAATCAAGGGATTTCTGTACAGCATTGGAGATTGTGAGAAGGGCATCACATGCTCCAAGGCCTTTACGAAAACCAAATTGCAAACTAGGGAATAGATGATTACCTTCAGCAAACCTATTAAGACGTTTTGCCAGAAGACGCTCAAAAACTTTAGATAATATGGTATTATATAGATTTTTTTTATTACATTGGCGTTCAATTTCGGAATAAAACTAAGTATATCAAACACATTTGAAGATTGATTTTTAAAGCCTTCCATCCTTGGTGTTAAGACGCAAGATGTAATGGGAAGAACCTTCTGATACAAAACCTTATGCTCTCATTATATCAGTTTTGTACCATCATTGCAACTCTTTTTTTTTTTTTTTTTAATTACCAGTCATCAATCATAACTTGTATATTTATTCGAAAGTTTATCATATATATATATATATATATATATATATATATATATATATATATATATATATATATATATATATATATATATATATATATATATATATATATATATATATATATATATTATCAAACCCTCGTTTGCATATAATCATATTTGGAAAAATATCATTTTGACCGTAAATCGTTTTCAAGTCGAATATTTACACTCGATACTAATGCAATTTTCAAGAACAAAAATCTGTTCATATAAGAAATGGAAACAATATTCTTTTCAAAAAATTGATTTAAAATGAACTTGCTGTGGGTTATATATTTTTCTTACAACAGTAGTGTAAATATTATTTTGAATTGAAATGTGATATGATTCCAGTACAAAACGCAAAAGTTCAATAAGGCGACGGAAATGCTGTATTTATCTTGGCACATAAGCGAACGGCGTCAAGCTATTAAGTTTCGGACAAAGGCTATGGCACTACCCAAGACTAGAGAACAATGGTTTGATTTTGGAGTGTCCATCTCCTAGAAGAGCTGCTTACCATAGCTAAAGAGTCTCTTTTACCCTTACCAAGGGGAAAGTGGCCACTGAACAATTACAGTGCAGTAGTTAACCCTTGTGTGAAGAAGAATTGTTTGGTAATCTCAGCGTTTTCAAGTGTATGAGGCCAGAGGAGAATATGTAAAGAATGGGCCAGACCATTCGGTGTATATGTGGGGAAAGGGAAAGTGAACCGTAACCAGAGACAAGCATCCAATGTAGTATTGTCTGGCCAGTTAAAGGACCCCCTAACTCTCTAACGGTAGTATCTCTAAGGGTGGCTGGTACCCAGGCGAACCTACTACCTACCTACGTAGAGTAAATCTTATTTTGAATTTGAATGTGAAATGATTCCAGTCCAAGAAAGGAAAAGTTATACTTTTCAACAAGTTCAATAAGGCGACGGAAATGCTGTAATTGCCTTGGCCCATTAGCTAACAGCTCCAAGCTATTAAGTTTCGTTCCGGGTAGGAAAATATCGATCTGATGTCAACATTGTACTCATGTTTTCGCTGCAGACGAATGTATAATTACTTCCGCCAATGAAGTTGGAAGGAGGTTATGTTTTCGCCCCTGTTTGTGTGTTTGTTTGTGTGTGTGTATTTTTTTTAACAGCTTCCTGGTCATAATTTTAATTGTATAGTAATGAAACTTGCAGGGTCAGGATGCCAGATAACTCATAATCAATCCATCCATCCATCAATCAATCAATCAATCTTTTGTTTCATGGTGTAAAATACACTATAGAAATAGTTACTTCCAACTCTCTCTCTCTCTCTCTCTCTCTCTCTCTCTCTCTCTCTCTCCTGCTTCATGGTGAAGGAAGAGGGAATTCCTTCCCTTAAAAGAGATGAAGTAATTAAGGCTTTGTCAAAAACAGATGATTCTCATTGGTATAATGACCGAGTAATCATGTCCGACTACATTTTTCAACTCCTATACTATCTCAACGAGTTTTCACCTCCCTTTCATTCATTATCTTTGGCTAATTTTCACTAGAAAAAAAAAAAGAATTCTGACGAGTTCCGCTCGGCTCTGAGAAACATTAAAGAATATAGCAGGATATTTAAATCAAGTTTTACTTATATTTTATTTGGGGTGGTATTTCAAGTGTGACATTATCTTTACAATACGACTTATATACAAAAAAGATGTCTGTTTTATATATATATATATATATATATATATATATATATATACATATATAAGAATGTATATACAGCTTTTTATTTAGAACTGATTGCTTTTGTACATAGGTAAATGCTGTAATTCATTTGATTGATTTACTTGAATAATCTAGATTTCCAATCCAAAATCATCATTAAACTTTTGAGGTAAAAGGAAACATTCAACTTGCTAGTTATTTTT
>NC_090727.1:29367185-29372185 GCF_036898095.1 Palaemon carinicauda
ACTTATCACCCACATCTGAGTGTGCAAATGTATTTATCGTCGTAAAACATTGAGATCTACATTCCTTGAAACCCTCCTGTCCATTCAACGTCAGCGAGGTCATTGAACTTGACACCTGTTGTCTTGGCAACGGCAACTCCTAAATCTCAAGTAAAATATCCTCCATGAATTACAACATTTCTTGGTATGTTTTTCTGTTTTTCGGTTTATTTAAATATTTGGTTTACGGTTAAGCCAAAGCCAAGGATTTATTTCTAATAGGACTTTTGACTTGTGTAACATAGCTCACAAGTTTCTACTTTCTCATGTTTTATTCTTCTTCTTCTTCTTCTTCTTCTCTCTCTCTCTCTCTCTCTCTCTCTCTCTCTCTCTCTCTCTCTCTCTCTCTCTCTCTCTCTCTCTCCACAAAAGGTCCAGTTAATGAATTTGTGTATACGGGGGTTCGATGCAATGCTGATGAACCTTATTCGCTCATGTATGATTTGACTGAGTCTCTAGAAGTTTGACTGTACAGAAGGTTCAGTTAAAGAATGTGTGTATTCGGGGGTTCGATGCCATGCTGATGAGCTTTATTCGTTCGTGTATGATGTGACTGAGTCTGTGGAGGTTTGACTGTACAAAAGTTTCAGTTAAAGAATTTATGTATACAGGGGTTCGATGAGCTGCGGATGAGCCCTGTTCCTTTGTAGATGAAGCGACTGAAATTATGGAATTTTAATTGCACAGAAGGTTCAGTTGAAAAATATATAAAGAATTGACTTTTGTGTTGTTTTCACTGCAGACGCCCACTGCTACGTGAAAGTATGAATACGAGATTCAATGCAAATTCAAATAATTTGCATCAGTACTATAGGCAAGATGTCATTTTCGCAAGAGATCTGCGATAATTGAATTAGCGGTTTATTCATTTATTCATACATTCTTTTCACTGATAACACGAACCGCCTCGCAATCCTAAATGCTAAATCAATCAATCAATCCTAAATGCTAACTGGATTATGGATATAAGGAAGGAAGATCCTTTATATCCTTCCTTGTTTTATTCAATTATCTTCCTCCCTTCGTCCGTTCATAATATTCCATTTTCCTTGGCCATCGTCCGTAAATTCTACTTTCTTTCCCCTTTCTTCTGAATATCACTCACCCTTTGTGTCTCTCACCTTATCAAGTCATAAAAGAAAAACTCGCATTTCATCTTTAACACGAATGAAATTTATATCTTATAATTTTTAATTTAATGGAATTTATAATTAATAATGTTTATTAAAAGTTACTAAAGCTTTTTGTCGTTTGATATTTAATTACTGGTAAAAGCTTTCGCGTTTACTGTATTATTATTATTATTATTATTATTATTATTATTATTATTATTATTATTATTATTATTACTTGTTAAGCTACAACCCTAGTTGGAAAAGCAGGATGCTATATGCCCAAGGTACTCCAACAGGGGAAATAGCCCAGTGAGGAAAGGAAACGAGGAAAATGAAATATTTTAAGAACATTAACAATGTTAAAATAAATATTTCCTATATAAACTATTAAAACTTGAACAAAACAAGAGGAAGGGAAATAAGATAGAATAATGTTCCCAATTGTACCCAAGACAGTGGAATACCATAGTACAGAGGCTATAGCACTACCCAAGACTAGAGAACAATGATTTAATTTTGGAGCATCCTTCTCTTAGAAGAGCTACTTACCACACCTTATGAGTCTCTTCTACCCTTACCAAGAGGAAAATGGCCACTGAACAACAATTGCAGTGCAGTAGTTAACCCCTCGAGAGAAGAATTATTTGGTAATCCTAATGTTGTCAGTTGTATGGGAACCGAGGAGAATGCGTAAAGAATAAGACAAACTATTCGGTCCCAAGCCCGGATAAATAGGGAGGGTTGGAGTCAGGAAGGGCATCCGTCTGTAAAATCTCCTGCCAGAACTTTTATGAAATGAGTCTTACAAGGAACGAGAATAGGGCTAGGTTGTCACCTGGAAGTGACCCACAGATACATTGCCCTAACTCTGTGGACATGCAAGGGCTACCGCATCGTGAGCGAGTGCGGCTAAAGATGAGAGCTCGAGAACTACGAGTAGGAACCTTAAATGTTGGTACAATGACAGGAAGAGGGCGGGCAATAGCTGACCTTATGAAAACAAGACGAGTAGATATTCTGTGTACAGGAGACAAGATGGAAAGGTAACAAAGCGAGGGAACTTGGGGAGGGGTATAAGATGTTCTATAGCGCAGCAAATAAAGAAGGTAGGAATGGTGTTGGAATAATTCTGTCAAGTGAAATGAAGAAGGAAATCGTTGAAGTAAATAGAAGAAACGATGGGATTATTTGGGTCAGGCTGATGGTTGAAAATTGCACTGTTAACATCTTTAGTGCATATGCACCCCAGTCAGGATGCTCAGATGAAGAGAAAGATCACTTCTGGTCAGACTTAGAGGAGGAGATGGAAAAGGTACCAGCAGATGAAAGATGCCTGGTCGGGGGAGATCTGAATGGGCATGTAGGCCAGAATAACCATGTGATCAGCCGTATACATGGTGGGTATGGCTATGATGAAAGAAATGCAGAGGGTGAGAGAATTGTTGATTTTGCTGTGGCCAAGGATATGGTACTGGCGAACACTTTTTTCACCAAGCGGCAAGAACATCTAGTTACGTACAAAAGCGGTGGAAGGTCCAGCCAGATAGATTACTTGATGTATAAGAGGAAAGATTTGCGCGAGGTAAAAGATTTTAAGGTCATACCAGGAGACCATGTGAGTGTGCAACATCGTTTGGTAGTGATGGACTTGGTTATGGAAGTTGAACAAATAAGGAAGAAAAAAAATGCAGGGGCCAAAAAGGATTAAATGGTTTAAGCTGAAAGATATTGAACTTTGTAGGCAGTTTAAAGAAAAAGTATTAGAGGAACTAACTCATGAAATTGAGGATGTTGATGAATGGTGGAATAGAACGATGGAGATAATACTGCGGGTTGCTAGAGAAATACTGGGTGAGAGTAGTGGTAAGATGTTCGAAAATAAGGAAGGAAACGTGGTGGTTCAGTGAAGAAGTGAAGGATGCAACAAAGCAAAAGAGAGAAGCAGAGAAAAGGTGGGAGGGGACCCAAATGGAAGAGGACTGGATGGCCTATAAGGAAGCAAATAAATTAGCAAAGAAAATTGTAGCAATTGCTAAGGATAGAGCATATGATCAGCTTTACAAAGAGCTAGATACCAAGGAAGGGCAAGGAAAGATCTTTAAACTAGCACACATGAGAAATAAGAATACCAAGGATATAACACACATAAGACAGATTAAGGATAAGGATGGAAATATACTGAGAAATGAGAGAGACATAATAAAGAGATGGGAAGAATATTTTGAGGCCTTACTGAATGAAGAAAATTAAAGATTTCTAAGAGGAGACGGACACACAAATTGTGGACCAGTCACAGAAATAACAAAAGCTGAGGTTAGAGGGGCACTGGGAAAGATGAAAAATGGTAAAGCTGTGGGACCAGATGGCATACCTGCAGAAGCCTGGAAGGCTCTTGATGAGGAAGGAATTGACATATTGTGGCAATTAATGTAAAAGATTATGGAAAGTGAGACAATACCCGAAAAATGGAGGGAAAGTATATTAATCCCAATATTCAAAGAGAAAGGGGACATACAGTGTTGTGAAAATTATCGAGGAATAAAACTCATGTCACATACACTGAAGGTATTTGAAAGAATTATGGATGAAAGATTACGGCAGCAAGTTTCCATCGGTAGACAGCAACTAGGATTCATGAAGGGGCTTAGTACTGTGGATGGTATTTTCGCTTTGAGACAAATTATGGAAAAGTACAGAGAGAAGCAAAAGGTCTTGCATATGGCCTTTATAGACCTAGAGAAGGCATATGACAGAGTACCACGACAGGAAATATGGAGATGTCTCAGGGAGAGAGGAGTGATGGAGAAGTATGTCAGAATGATCAGGGAGATGTATAGAAATGTAAAGACCAGCGTCAGATCTACAGTTGGAAGAACAGAAAATTTCCAAGTTGGAGTCGGGCTACATCAGGGATCTGCTCTAAGCCCACTCCTGTTTAACATCGTCTTGGATGTGTTAACAGAGGATGTCAGGGAGGAGCCACCATGGTGTCTGCTCTATGCAGATGATATAGTCTTGGTAGCCGAGAACAGGGAAGAACTGGAGGGGAAACTAGAAAGATGGAGATATGCCTTGGAGAGTAGAGGTTTAAGAATAAGCAGGAAGAAGACAGAGTATATGACAACCGAGATGGATGGCGACCAGCAAACAACAATCAAATTAGGCGGAGGAAACATCAAAAGGGTTCATAAATTCAAGTACCTTGGTTCAGTGATCGACAATGGGGGGAACATGGAAGAGGAAATTAACAACCGGATTCAGTGTGGTTGGAACAACTGGAGGAAGGTGTCTGGTATCATATGTGATAGGAAAGTCCCTATAAGATTGAAGGGCAGAGTGCACAAGGCAGTGGTCAGACCAGCAATGACATATGGATTGGAAGCAGCACCCCTAAAGAAAACAGAGGGTAGAAAGTTGAACGTAACCGAGATGAGGATGCTTAGGTGGATGAGTGGAGTAACCAAAAAGGACAGGGTTAGAAATAAACATATTAGGGGTACAGTAAAAGTCACTGAGGCATCAAAGAAAGTGCAAGAGGCAAGGTTAAGATGGTATGGCCACCTGATGAGAAGAGAAGGGCAACACATGGCAAGAGAAGTGATGGACGTGGAGGTGGATGGAACACGATGGAGAGGAAGACCTAAGACCAGGTGGAGAGATTGCATTAGAGATGATATGAGGGAGAAGGGAGTACGGGAGGAAATGACACAGGACAGAGGGAGATGGAAGAGACTCATTAGAAACGGCGACCCCGAATAGGGATAAAGCTGGGAAGAAGATTCGGTATATGTGTAAACAAGGGGAAAATGAACCGTAACCAATTTATAGCTGTTCAGAAAGCGGAAG
>NC_090727.1:29384219-29389219 GCF_036898095.1 Palaemon carinicauda
TTTATGTTATGTTTTATTTCACCAAATAGTTACTTTATACCGAAATTATAAGATAGATTAATTTTTATAATTTTCTTCAAGTGATCGATATGTCCTTGAGCAAGATATTACAGTTACATATTTCTACTTGGAAATTTCAAAAATGTTTGTATTGTGTTAGTTAGATAAAAGTGTTGCTATCGGCGTTTCTTCTGTATGATTCGTGTCTTAAATCATCATTTTTACCGATACCAGATATTCAAAAGGGATTTCAGAAGCTATTATTATTACTATTATTATTATTACTTGCTAAGCTACAACCATAGTTGGAAAAGCAGGATGCTATAAGCTAATAACAAAAATAAATAAAAGCTTCTACTTTTAAATCTATTGGTATATTCGAAGAAGGTCCGAGAATTTTCTTTGATAGAAAATTGCTTAAAAGGGCAAATACCTTAAAATCAATGATCACCTTTATACATATACCGAACACTATCTTGGCTCATAGTATGGGATATCACCAAAGCATTGTGGATAATTGCCTGTCTTTTTATAGACTAAATACCAATCAGTTATTTCCTCTCATCTGGTTAAAAACTTTATCTCTAAGGTATGTGAAGAATACCTTGCTCATGTAAAGTTATCAGTAACCTTGCTAACAAAGAATTTGAGAAAAAGAAATCCTTAAAGGATTAGGCATGGGAAGAACACAATGCTTATGCAAAGTTATCAGTAACCTTGCTTACATTGAATTTGAGAGAAAAAATAATAATTTCCAATACATTGAAAAAATATCCTTAGTGAAAAGAATGGATATAAAGTACTTTTATGGAAAAATGTCATTACCATATATTTTTCACAATGGGGAAAAATGTAGCCTCCAACTTTTAAGTGTTGGTCATTTTATCTTCAAAATAGGTCATCTATATAAATGCAGCATTCAACATTTCAGTTATGTCGTAATAAATCCACTTAAGTCTATTAAAGATTACTCACAAGCCAATTGCAAAGCTGCTGTATCAATAATAGAGCTCTATAAAATCCTTTTGGAAAGGTCTCTTTATCTGATGAAACTAGGTTATCAGGTTTAAAGGCTTCAAGGCCACTCATGAATGGCAGAGGCAAGAGACCGTGACATTGCCCTATCAAGCAGGACAATGCCCTGGAGACTGACCATATATACACATGATCAGCGTATAAGCCCCCTCTTCACCCAAGCTAGAACCGAGGAGGGCCAGGCAATGGTGACTCAGCAGATAGACCTATAGGTTCCCCCAAACATACCCCACCCATCCTTAGCTCAGAAGGTTGGTGAAGTCGCAACGACCAAAGGAACTAACGAGTTGAGCAGGACTCGAACCCCAATCTGGCGATCACCAGTCAGGGACGTTACCACAAAGGCTACAACAACCCTATTAACTGTTGAGATGCAATGCAAAATTATGAAAAGTAATTCATCGTACATTTCACTTTATGGACTATGATTTTAAATGCATAATAGACTTTATTTATTCGTGATGAATATATTTGTTACATTTTTGTATTTGAGTCATGTAAATGTTCTGAATATTCCTGAATAACTACAATTTTCTGGGAGAATAAAGGTTAACTTGGAAGTACACGAGAGACAAAACGTTGAAAAGGAAATGATTATTTGTAATATGAAAACTAATTCACGAAAAGCTGGAACTCTAGGCTCAGTGGTTGAAGTAGGAAATTAAAAGAAATATCCTCATCCTGTTGAGTAAATATTTGATTAATATGAAACTCCATGTTTAAACTTATTGAACAAAAAGTAATATATGAAATTATCACTGTCGTTTATAGGACGGAAGGTGGAAATTGATGAATAGAGAAAAAAGTTCATTGAATTATTTATAAAATGCATCAACATCGAATAAGTAATTTACTTGAGGGTACAGTCGGGCACACTTTTCTATATAATCTCTCTTCCTCATGTTTTGTTAGTTTTTATAGTTACTTAGGAAATATTTATTTTAATGTTGTTACTGTTCTTAAAATATTTTATTTTTCCTTGTTTCCTTTCCTCACTAGGCTATTTTCCCTGTTGGGGCCCCTGGGCTTATACCATCCTGCTTTTCCGAGATTTGCTATACGTTTATATTAATGAAGAAAACCAATTTGTCTCATTATTTTTTTTCGCATAGCTAATTTGCACTAAATAGGTTGAATTAGTTGAAAGATATATTTCCTCTGGAGATGCAATATTTAAAGAAATAATTTGGGTACGAAATAATCTATCATTCATCGTTCTAATTAGCTTCCAGTGATTTTTTTTGTACTGAATTACGTTGGTCAGAATTTTGTCGATGAGAGAGAGAGAGAGAGAGAGAGAGAGAGAGAGAGAGAGAGAGAGAGAGAGAGAGAGAGAGAGAGAGAGAGAGAGAGAGAGATGTGGAGCTCTTTAAATTCTCAAGAATTTTAAACTGATTTTTGTGGCCTTTTTGTGTGATTGTATTACTAACAGTTATATTTATTTTTTATTATTTATTGCTGAATATATATATATATATATATATATATATATATATATATATATATATATATATATATATATATATATATTAGTTATAGAGTTCATTAATCATTTATTGCTGATATTATATTTATAGAAAGAAAGAGAGAGAGAGAGAGAGAGAGAGAGAGAGAGAGAGAGAGAGAGAGAGAGAGAGAGAGAGAGAGAGAGAGAGAGAGAGAGAGCCTTCTTTTCTCAAGAAGGTTGCGAGACGTTTCTAAAAAGTTTAAACATTGATTTTTGTGCCCTTTTCATATAAATGTATTACTAACAAATATATATTTTATCAGTCATATTTTGCTGATTTTATATGTATGCTGAATAATTCATTTGAACAATAAATTTGTTTATTTGTAAATCTGGGAAGTTATGTACAAATCATGCGATGATATTAAGTTTTTTATGTATGTGTACAAAATTTCTTATATTATAATAAATACCAACTTGTTTAGATAGGCAGTTTGCCTTTTTACTCAACGCTAAAAGTAACAACTGGCTTGCTACACGATTAAAGGTTTAAGTTCCGCTCATGAATGGCAGAGGCAAAGGACAGTGACATTGCACTAGCAATCAGGACAATGTCCTAGAGACCGACCATATACTGTAGCCATATGATTAGTGACCAAGCCCTCTCTCCACCAAAGCTAGGACCAAGATAGACCTATAGATTCCCCCTAACCCCCTATCCTTAGCTCACAAGGATGGTGAGGTTGCAACGACCAGAGGAACTAACGAGTTTGAGCGGGACTTGAACCCGAGGCTGGTTTTCACCAGGCAGGGACGTTACCCCATCGGCCACCTCAACAATTAATGACAATTTTAATATATTTTATTGTATTATTTAATATATTATTATTTATATAAATGTGACATTTCGACGGAATAATAATTAAGGTCTCAGTTTAGCATAATTATGGATGGAGTACAGTCCGAAAGCTCGAATAGAAACATGAATGAAATAATTTCGAGATTTCTATCTCTTATTATCTCAAGAATATCAAGCCAAGAAGCGAAGAGTGCCTACAAGAAACTGGTAAGGACCAAAGTGAAAATAGATAAAGCAAGCAGTTATCTTTCGTTCAACGAAACCTGCAAGATAAATAAATAGCTATTCATCTACAATTATATATATATATATATATATATATATATATATATATATATATATATATATATATATATACATATATATATATATATATATATATATATATATATATATATATGTATATATATATATACATATATATATATATATATATATATATATATATATATATATATATATATATATACATATATATATCTATATATATATAAATATATATATATATATATATATATATATATATATATATATATATATATATATATATATATATATTGTGTGATTGTTTATGTATGTATGTATGTATATCATATATATATATATATATATATATATATATATATATATATATATATATATATATATATATATACATACTTACATACATATATAGAAAGATATATATTTATAATACATTTATGTATATGTATAGGGTATGTATATATATATATATATATATATATATATATATATATATATATATATATATATATATATATAGATATATATATATATATATATATATATATATATATATATATATATATATATATATCATACAATATCATATACTTGTGAGTAAAGATCAAATATATACTAATCTTTATATCCATTCTAGACGTGATTGAAATCCGCCCTTTCGATAACAGCGCCATCTACCTCCCGCAGCTTTGAGTAATGACCCATGTGGAAGATGTTTCAAAGATGAATGGTTTCTCTGTTTGGCTTTGCTCTGATTATTCTGTGTCATATTTAATATTGAAAGTTGTCATTTGGCATTACTTAACTGCGTTTTTGATAACTGAATTTCCTTTGCTAGGATATAGTTAGCTTCGAATTATAATATAGCCCATAATCTGCAAAGCTATATTATTACTATAATGCACGAATGAAAGAGACCATGACTTTGTATCTGTTATTATTATTATTATTATTATTGTTATTATTATTATTATTATTATTATTATTATTATTATTATTATTATTACTTGCTAAGCTACAGCCTTAGTTGGATAAGCAGGATGCTATAAGCCCAGGGGCTCCAACAGAGAAAATAGCCCTGTCAGGAAAAGAAACAAGAAAAAATAGAATATTTTAAGAACAGTAACATTAAAGTAAATATTGCCTGAGGAAGTTTAAAGTTTGGCTTTGTATTGATGTAAATAGTTCCTGTAAATCTTCTTTTAGATGCATTTTCTACGCGTTATATTTATAATTTTTGACTGAAATCCTTCCCTAAAATATTCTAGATTTAATATTAAACTAAGACCACTTCTGTGGGGTTTTATATGTCTATATATCTCATCCTCAAAACATAATCTAATTAACTTATTTGGAGGAATAATAAGTACAGATTTTTTTTTTCCAAATTTATAA
>NC_090727.1:29404219-29409219 GCF_036898095.1 Palaemon carinicauda
TTAATATCAAACTTTATTTAGAAAATTTGTATTTTTAACGAGATTAACTTTCATTGGTTGGTTTTAAGACTCTCTCTAAACGTACAGATATGAGCCTCACCCAGAGTTTAGAAGTGAGAGAAATAGCATCAAATATGCTATTTTGATTTTACATTGAAATCTGTAAAAAATTTTATATTCTATTCTTCTCAGTACTGTACACAAACTTTAAATACGTGCAAGATGATTATAAAACAATGATGCTAAATATCATTGAAAATTTGGATAAAAATTTTTCAAATGGATATAGAATTCTAATTTGGAATTTTTCATTAATATTTCATTAATTTGCTACATGACATGATTACCTTCAGATTGAACTGCGCTAAGTTTAGGGGAAAAATCAACAAGATAGAAATTAAATCAGCAAATTTAAGGCTGCGAAAATAACATTATAAAAACAGACATAATGTAATAGGACAAATAATTTTCTAAATTTAAAAGCAAGAAATCTAGAAAAAAGGAAAATGTATCTTTTAACATTTGATGTCCTTTTACTGTATTCAGCAGAGGAACAATTATGAAAACTACTGCATATTTTAATAAATTATATGTTTTTGCGCGTATGATCGGACCCGCAAAATGAAATTAAATGTATTTTAGCTTAACAAATACCGAGTTTCAAATTAGCATATTTTTGTAGCAAAAGTAAAAATAGATTAGGATTCTCTGTGATGATAGTCGAAAATTAAATAGATTTTATGAACCAAAGGAAATTATGTGATGTCTGTATATATTAACCAGTGGCAAAACAATGGAAACTAGAGGGACACCCAGTAGAGCGCAGATCTCCGCCGCGGCAGCTTATTTCTCGAGCTTTTGCTCGACCTTGACCTTGGACCTTAACATGTATTAATATGAACCAATTTTGAAGTCTGTGACAACGATGTGTAAACTTATGGCTGATTAAGTGCATTGGATATTTTGTTGGACAGTGACCTTAATCTTTGCTTTGATCTTGACCTTCCAAAATTTAATAATTTCCAGCTTTTTACATAACAGTTAATCCCTGCAAATTTCATTACACTACGATTAAAATTGTGTTAAGGAAGTTATTAACAAACAAGCAAATACACACAAAAACACACAAACAGGGGTTAAACATAACCTTCTCTCAACTTCGTTGGCGGAGGTAATTAGTTTTGATTACAATAACTAACGTATGCAATACTTTTTTTATTCCTCTTTTTTCGAGTTGATTTTTTTTCCTGGAATCTCATCGTTCTTAACAGTCAGAATGTAAGAAAATATTTCTCCTAAAAAGGTAGAAGCTTCTTATAGAAATTTGGCAGAATTTTAAGATTACCAAACAAATCACTATTAGGGATCAAGTTTGCAAAAAAGCAAGCAACCACCATGACCGTGAAAAAGTATCATAGGTCATCATTAAACCTATTATGGATTGCCACATAAACAATTAATAATTTGTACCAGATTCCACAAACTGCCAATACAAAATTAATCAATTCCATCAGAATCTGATATTGGAAATAGCCTTTACTGATTCAATATAATCCTAGCGCTCTCTCTCTCTCTCTCTCTCTCTCTCTCTCTCTCTCTCTCTCTCTCTCTCCTAAGGATCAAATGAAACTGAAATCATTTTCCTCCCATATTTAATCATTTTTGTCAGTATGAAAACACATAACATCTGACCTTCAATAATAATTGCCCTTAATTGGTATTGGCCGAAAATAATTTGTGCTTCCCCCTGAAACCTTTGATAGTGCATCATATGAAGATTTAGAAATATATATATATATATATATATATATATATATATATATATATATATATATATTGTGTATATATATATATATATATATATATATATATATAGTATATATATATATATATATATATATATATATATATATATATATATATATATATTGTGTATATAAAGAGAGAGAGAGAGAGAGAGAGAGAGAGAGGAGAGGAGAGAGAGAGAGAGAGAGAGAGAGAGAACAGAAAATCCTAGAATATATATTTCACTTTTAGATGAGCTTTTCAACTCTTAATTGATATGAATGAAAACGACTATTAGGGAGAGTTATGAACTGCACATTTGGTCAGCTGGAATAGAGATGACGTTAATTGATTTGAACCTCGTTGGCTTGTACTTAGGCCCGATTAGGGAAGCATTTAGAGGGTCCTAGGTGGGTCACTGACCGTGGTATAATTGGTCTGAATCTCACCAAAATTAATGTCTAGTTGCACTGAGACATGTGCATAGATGGTTCGAGTAGGAAATTAGTCCTAAATAGTGTTTTAAGCACCTGCTATTTGTTGATGATGTAGTAGTGTTTGGGTGATGGTTTAGGTAAGCTTTATAGGCTGCTAGAAGATTTTCAAGGTGTTTGTTAATGGATGCTACTAAGACATGTACCTATAGTTGGTTTGAGTAGTAAATGAGATTTAAATATGATTTTAGGCACCTGGTATTTGTTGATGATGCAGTTTTATATGCTGCTAGAAGAGTTTTAAAGGTATATGTTAATAGATATTACTGAGACATGTACCTATAGATGGTTTGAGTAGGAAATTGGCTTTGAATAAAATTTTAAGCACCTGCTTTTTGTTGATGATGCATTGCTTATTAGATGTTGGTGTGGATAAGCTTTATAGGCTGCTAGAAGACTTTAAAGGTATTTGTTAATGGATATTATCAGTCACCCGCAAGAGTAAAATTACAAAGGTAAATTCATATCTGAAATGTAAAGAAAAAAATATCAATCACCCGCAAGCGTAAATTTGTGTGAATTCATATTTGGAATGAATAAAGATGGCACCGTAAAGAATTTGAGGTTGATTTGTGAAGGTACTAAATCATGTTTTTTATATCATCTCTAACTTTATGCTATATTGTGTTTTGCAAAGCACACTTCTTAGCCTGAGATTATGAAAAGCTGCTAGATATCGTCAGTACCTGGTCTTTCTTGGTTGTCACCCTTTCAAAGACCTGCTAACTCACCTACTCTATACTGTATGGCTTGAGCAGGGTTTGAACTCCTGACTCGTGTGTTGGTAAAGCACACGTCCTACCCTGAAGGTATGGAAGGCTGCTATATACCGTCAGTACCTGGTCTTTCTTGATGGTCACCCTTTCAAAGACTTACTAACTCCAGTA
This sequence comes from Palaemon carinicauda, assembly GCF_036898095.1. Classification (NCBI taxonomy): domain Eukaryota; kingdom Metazoa; phylum Arthropoda; class Malacostraca; order Decapoda; family Palaemonidae; genus Palaemon; species Palaemon carinicauda. The sequence goes on from NC_090727.1 coordinate 29,407,386, forward strand.
TTGCTATGTGATGCTAATCCGATGACTATTTTTTATATCCTTTGCCTGAAAAAAAATGGATATGGGATCTAATGATGATTCGAAAAAATCACTCGCATACAGCGACGCCCAAAAAATACTTTGAAAACTATATCCGGTTGGTTCTAAATGCTTGAAAAAAAAGTTCAAAGCGAGAACCTAGAGATTCCAGCAGGCGACAGAAACACTTATTCCTTCATTAATTGAAATCGGTGACGATTGTCTAATTAGGACAAAAGTTAAAGGAGTTCGAGTGGGAAATTGTAATAGAAGTAGCGGGGCTTATTTTAATTACATCACTTGAGAGACATTTCCAATCTGATAGTCGGCAACTCATTAGAAGTAATTAGTGGTAATTACCTGTATTCAAGAAGACATCCTATTTCCGAGGGAATTAGACACATAGGGCCATAGCCTCTGTGCCATGGTCTTTCACTGTCTTGATATGACATATCTGTTTTTGACGTTGTTAATAGTTTATTATAGGACATATTTGTTTTGACGCTGTTACTGTTTTTAGAATGATATATTGTTGATTTATTGTCATCATTTATTTATTTCCTTTCCTCACTAGGCTATTTTTCCCTGTTGGAGCCCTTGGGCTTATAGCAACTTGCTTTTCCAACTAGGGTTGTAGCTTGGCTAGTAATGCTAATAATAATAATAATAATAATAATAATAATAATAATAATAATAATAATAATAATAATAAAGTTCTCTTGCTTGAGGGTACACACGAAGCAAATATAGATATTAGTTCAATTAGTGCTTGATTAGATGGAAAAAAAAAACAATTTTTCCAAGTCTGTAGCGTCCAAAACTACTGCCTCGTGCGGCGCAGTGTAGACAGCAATAAAAACCCTGTGGGGCATACCTATGCCACCAGCTACATTGGTCTCTGACTTCTACTTTAAGCTAGTTCCCTCATTATCTTCCAACTTAGCTGTCCAACTTCTTTAACTTTAACCTTTTCAAAGTTGTAGGTCTTAAAAATTATCCACAAAAGAAAAATTTTGACTGAGGCATAGAAACCAATTTATATTAATCAATCTAAAGTAATACCTACTTAAAAAATAATTGTAGTAATGGTGATTTTATTATGTTAATACGTTTCAAGTGTTTTATATTAATTCATCAATTACTGAGGATAATTCATTCAATAAATAAATTGATGTACGATCGTGACTTATATGACTGTTATAATTAAGGAATTGGCTAACTAGCAGATCTCATTTTGTTAAATAACCCCTCGTGAATTTAATTTTTCATTGAGAGAAGAAAACTAGATATAGTTTTTTTTTTTGCTGTAAGGCAAAACTGATTAAAAGGATATCCTATGATTAAATAAATAATTTGGTTTTTCATAACCTTTTCCATCGATTTAAACGATTATTTACTTTGAACCAGAATTCAGAAACATTAATATAATTTTTTTATCTTCTCTAAAGAAAAGTGCAATCACTTGTAGTGTTGAAATTACATCTTTGACACAGTTCTTTAATTGTGGTGGCTGATGTTGGTAACGTCCCTGATTGGTGATGACAGACTGGGGTTCGAGTCCCGCTCAAAGTCGTTAGTTTCTTTGGTCGCTGCAACCTCACCATCCTCGTAAGCTAAAGATGCGGGTTTGTCGGAGCCTATATGTCTATCTGGTGAGTCATCATCAGCCATTGCCTTGCCCTCCTTGGTCCTAGCTTGGTTGGAGGGAGGCTTGGGCCCTGATCCTATGTAATATGGTCAGTTTCTAAGGGCAATATCTTGCTTGATAGGGCAATGTCACTGTCCCTTGCCGCTGTCATTCATGAGCGGCCTTTAA
>NC_090727.1:29411719-29416719 GCF_036898095.1 Palaemon carinicauda
AGAGAGAGAGAGAGAGATGAGGGAGAGAGAGGAGAGAGAGAGGAGAGAGAGAGAGAGAGAGAGAGAGAGAGAGTAGGAAGTTTGAAGTCTAAATGCTCATAATCAGTATTACTCACTTTACCCTATATCAACAAAGTAGAAAGCATTTTTCACCTTTAGCCTATGACATTTACGGACGAGGAATCAGTGTTATTCTTATTTGCAGATAGTCTCTCTCTCTCTCTTTCTCTTCTCTCTCTCTCTCTCTCTCTCTCTCTCTCTCTCTCTCTCTCTCTCCTCTCTCTCTCTCCTCTCTCTCTCCTCTCTCTCTCTCGTATGAACTCATCCGCTAACTGGTTATTGAAGAAGATAATATTAACGGATGCTTCATAACTCGCCTCTTTGTTGTAACACACTAATAACATTACGTGAATACTATAAATGCTAATTAATATACGACGAGAAAGATAACAAATAATTGTGTTTAATTAACCCTTTTATTATGTTTATTTTATTTCTGTAGAAACATTCGTTCCCTTTGGGTCACACGCATCAAAATGACATTTTAGATTCCCTTGGTACTTTTGTACTGGGGTTATCGCAAAGGTAATGGGATTTTTAGTATCTATCCAATGCTAATGTCGGATAAGATTCATAATTATGCTCTAGACTGGGTGAAATCATTTATCACGATCGCATGAAATATTGTTAGGGGACGAACCGTATAATTGTAAAGATAAGAGTTTCTTGGTTGAAAGAAAGTGAAGGTGGTATATATGGTATATATATACAGTATCTAAATTTGTGGTGAAATTGGTCTTGAAGATTAGTGTATTTTTATTGATACATCTTATGCCCTCCGTACTTTAGTTTCTAGAATTTTATTTAAACTTAAAAATTTGCATTAAAAAACTTTAAATGCCTGGTGTCATTTATTCCAGGAATTTTACCTTTTCAAAAAACCGATATATTAACGTGAAGGAGGGATATTAAGGTCGCCAACTCGTTAAAGATTATAACACAGTTGGTTGAAATTACGGTAGCTTGTATATTACTGAAATACCACTGAGAATAGTATATTTTTACGGAGAATTTTCGATTAAGATTACGGCATTTGTTTATAACAGTGCAGAACATTTCCATCTAACTGCTATCTGATAACAGATAATTTCAAGCAATCTGTTGGCAAGGTAAATATAACTTCAGTGTTTAAAGGACATCGCTAATCTCAGTAAAGGATATTAACCTTCAGGGACGTTAATATAATGTTGAATTAAGACAAAATACCTCAGTTGATATAGATTAATTATTTTCTTTTAGAAAAAGATACCTTCTCGTTTCCAAGGTAGATTTCAATTTAGATTAAAAAACCTCTTTGAAATTAACTTTTGAATGATGATAAAATGACATTAAACAAGATAAAAAGTTATCTATTCAAACGTTAATTCTCTTTTAATCTTATGAGGATATTATTGTTGTAATTCTGATTCTCTTGCAATTCCTGTAAGATTTTAGTGTGTGTGCAATGCAGTGGGAGTTTTTATACATATCCTAAAATAAAGGGAAAAGGGAATTTTGTTAAATACAAAATAGAAATATATATTTTTTTCTGTAATTGTTACATCCGCCAACGAAGTTGGAAAGAAGTTATGTTTTAGCCCCTGTATGTGTGTTTGTGTGTGCATTTGTTTGTGAACAACTTCCTGGCCCACAATTTTTATCGCAGGGTAATGAAACTTGCAGGGATTTACTGTTACGTAAAAAAGCTGGAAATGATCAAATTTTGGGAGGTCAAGGTCACGGTCAACCAAAATGTCCAATTCACGTAATCAATCATAAGTTTGGACATCGTTGTCAAGCTTGGTTCATATTTGAGTGTATGAAAATACTCGCCAGTTGATACATGTTAAGGTCCAAATTCAAGGTGAAAGTCGAGCAAAAGATTGAAAATAAGCTGCCGTAGAGGAGATCTGCGTTCTACTGAGTGCTACTCCTTTATGAAACCATCTTATAAACTTACTAAATAGTTAATACCGTAATTGACATGATGTAAATATTCTAATAAACACGTTTACCAATTAATTAATCACATTGTATTAATCGCATTTTCGTAATTATCGTAATGTTTCATTTTGTGTTATGGCTCGTGCCATTTTAATGACATATTCTCAGTTCACATAATCCTTCAAATTGATGTCCCGTGAAAATTTATGGATGTTTGCTCATTATCGCGTAAAATAGGGATATTTGAAATGGGAATTAATGATATCAAACATGTATCAATTTTAATGCCATTGCTGAAGAGTCGAATGAAAGCGATAATTTATTATAAGTATGTCAATGATTATATATATATATATATATATATATATATTATATATATATATATATATATATATATATATACATATATGTGTGTGTGTGCGCACCGGTATTTGTAAATTATATATACAATATATAAATATATATATATACACTATATATATATATATATATATATATATATATATATATATATATATATATACTATATATATATATATATATATATACAGTATATATATATATATATATATATATATATATATATATATATATATAATATATATATATATATATATATATATACATACATACTGTATATCAATTCCTCCTACTCCTATCAATACAAAGGGCCCTTGTTCTACTTCGCCAGCAGTCTATATCATGAGATTTTAATTTAATACTTCTCCATTCATCATCTCAGACTTCACGCTGCATAGTCCTCAGCCATTTAAGCCTTGGTCTTCCAACTCTTCTGGTACCTTGTGGAGTCCAGTTGAAAGTTTGGTAAAATAATCTCTCTTGGGGATTGCAAAGAACATGCCCAAACCATCTCCATCTACCCCTCACCATGATATCATCGACATATATATGACACTCGAATAATATAGTTTCATTTCTAATTCTGTCCAACCATTCAACTCCCAATATTCTTCTGAGGGCTTTGTTGTCAAAGCTTCTAAATCTGTTGGATATTGTTTAATTATCATACCAGTGCTCATGTCCATAAAGTAACACCGATCTCACTAAACTGATCTGTAGCCTGATTATTTTATGTAATTTCAGGTGATTTGGTTTCCAAATTTTACTTAACCTAACCATCGTTTGATTTCCTTCTTTCAATCTTTTATGAAACCAGTTCTAAAGACATATGGTTAAAAATTTAGATTTTTAGTAAAATAATCCTATCCCTCAACATTGGCTAACTTCAATGATTTTTTTTTCTTTTAATTTAATTAGTTAAGTAGTGCTGTAGCAAGTTGTTAATAATGATAGCGAAGTAACATAAACGAAGGCTTAATCTTGTGATCCAATTAACTTGATGGGTTTCTAAACTGCGTATAGGTTTACTTAATGTTCTAATTTTCATATAATTTTGTAGTAATAGGAGTCCCTTTAATAATTAATCTAAACATTTTCCCTATTAAATTCGGTTTTAGACATAATTATATCGATAATTATCATACTGGTAATTATGACTTAATATCATAATTTCTCTATTCAATTCCGTTTTGGGAATAATTATATCGATAATTATCAAATAGGAAATTATTATTACTTAATCTCATAGGAATTTCTCAATTCAATTCTGCTTTGGAAATAATTTTATTGATAATTATTATACAGGATATTATTATTACCTAATCCCATAACAATTTATGTATGCAGTTCTGTTTTGGAAATTATTATATAGATAATTATCATATAGGAAATTATTATTACCTAATACAATAACAATTCCTCTACTCAATTCTGTTTTGGAAATAATTAATTCAATAATTATCATATGGGAAATCATTATTATTTAATCCCATAACAATTGCTCACATCAACTCCGTTTAGGAAATAATTAGATAGATAATTATCATACGGGAAATGATTATTACTTAATCCCTTAACAATTGCTCTTATCAATAACGTTTTGAAAATAATTATTTCAATGATTATCATACTGAAAATTGTTTCCTTTGCATTTAAAAACAGCCATAATAAAGTTTTTTATATTGTTTACAAATAAAATTCACCACTGTCGAATTATGACCAGTCTCATTATTATCAATGTATTCAATTATAGGAAATGAGTTAATATAATTTTATATAGCAGCCCAATACCACAACATACTTGCTCTGTCAATATCTGACTCGGATGTGGCTGGTGAAAGTGAGAGTGGACGAAAGTAAATCTATGTGTTATATGGAGGGCAATATTGACTTTCTGTCCATATGCCATGTTAGCTGAAGTTGGGTGAATGGTTTCTTTTATGTGCAGAAAGACGTAACAAGTTATCAATAATGTTCCTTTACTACAGGTGGACTCCTTAAGAATTCTTCAGCATCGATGAGGAAGGATATTGCTGGCATGTTTATTCACACGCACACACACAATTCGCCTCTGTCCTCATACACATGGCAACACTGGGATTATCAAACAATTCTTCTTCATCCAAGTGGTTACCTACTGCACAGTAATTGTTCAGTGGCCACGTTCCTCTTGGTAAGGGTAGAAGAGACTTTTTAGCCATAGTAAGCAGCTCTTCTAGGAGATGGACAATCCAAAATCAAACCATTGTTCTCTAGTCTTAGGTAGTGTCATATCCTTTGTACCATGTTCTTTCGCTGTCTTGGTTAGAGTTCTCTTGCTTAATGGTACAAGACAGTGCTTGATTTCAGATGCTAAGTGATTGCTTATCAATGTGTCTTTATCGTCACTATGTTTGGTTTAACGAGATATTCATGAACAAAAAAGTATTAAGAAATTACATAGAAAAGACCAATAAAGTTGTATAGAAGTAGCTTTCAAAGTGAATGCAACAAAAATACGCAATATCTGTTGCGTAACAACGACACGAACATGAAATCTGGGAGTCTGGCAATTAAAACTGACATACCACATGAAAGCGCCAAAACCTTCCAGTGTAATCCAGCTTACAATATAAATCGAGAACGAGAACCAACAATGACTGGCGTGAAAGAAATAT
>NC_090727.1:29426719-29439219 GCF_036898095.1 Palaemon carinicauda
CATCTGTATTCCTTTTTGCGTAGCTTAACAACTCGGTGTTTTTTCCTGTTTTTCTCGCAAATCTTGGATTTATTCAGCTTTTCATGGCTTCTCCGTCTTCGTTGGCCTCGGATAAGTTGAGTATAGTGTCTGTTATGTATAAATGTAGGCTCTTGGTAAAATTTTGAGTGATTAATAGGATTAATCTTTGATACAAGAGCCGTAGCCTACCAGAGGTGTCCTGGACACTGTCACTCGCTAGGTATAAATTAGTTAGTCAGTGACATTCCTGGTTGTTTTGCTTTAATAAATTTTAGCTATTTAGCTTTACATAGGATTTCCTTTCGTGCTTAGTATTATTTGGCGAAGTATTCGCCATTCTGGCCTACGCTAGGCCATATAGCCTAGTCGTTTGGTCCTAGTACTTCATGCATGATTTTGGTTTTTCCGAGTGTAATTAAAATTTTATAGAAGCTTTAGGCTATATTTTATACATTTAAGACTGTGTGGAATATTTCCAAGATTGTATACGTGTGAGTTTCGGTGAATTAGGTAATCGATTCTCTTGGTGCCTAGGCTAATTGCTTATGGAGCCTTAGTATACTTTATCATACTCCCCGGTTGCTTTCTTTTCTTCGGAGAAGGTATGCAATCCCTTTCCCTCTGTTTAAGCCTTGGGCTTATCCCTAAGTGGTTTTTTCCGAATTTATTTTCGATAAAACTATACTAGGGTGTTACTGTACCTTCCTGTTCCAGTAAGTCTGGTTCAAAGAGGGACAGAACAACAGAATTTTTAGTCTGAGTCTGTGTTGTCTGGCTTGGGGCAGAGTCTCCCTCGCTGACCTAACACTTACAAAGGGAGCTTAGCTCCCTTAGGTCACTACCGAAGGTTTCTGTAAGTTATGATTCCTTCTTTTGTGATCGACCAGACTAAGTCCTGTTGCTGTTCTCGGGGGAGGATAAGTTCTTCCCTTGGGAGTAGCAACGCCTTCCTTGCTTTGGTGCTCTGGAAGCTGGCGAGTATTGCTGGCCCTTTCCCTTAGATCTCCCTTAGGCTAAGACAAAGTTCTTGGCTGCGGGTGATCTGTCACTAAAGCAAGGTTGGCAGGACCCTCTTGTCCCTTCCCCCTCTATCTCCGTAATGGCCTAGCCATTACTGTACTGTACCTTGCCGGCCGGCAGAGCTGGCCGGCAGGGGTATTACTGTACTGTACGTCGTTCTACTTCTGGACCTAGTATAGGTTGGGATGTGGAATTGACTAAGCCCATTGCCGGCCGGCAGAGATGCTGGCCGGCAAGGGTCTTATGTTTTCGAGTGCTGCCCGGACTTCTCTTGGTCCCTCATCCATGCCTGCCGGCAGAGTCGGACGGCATTGGTCAAGGAAGCCTGAATTAAGTTTCTCCCCTTCCTTATATGCACTCTTTCGGTTGCCGGGCTTGGGGGGTTGTGTACAATCTTATCCCGGCATCCATTCTATTTTCTTCTAGTGCTGTACCTGTCCCGGCCGGCCAGGTGTAGTCTTCTGGTTCTTTTGCTGACGGCTGGCATCGGTCTTGTACCTTTGCCGGCCGGCTTATGTCAGTCCTTGTCTGCCGGTCACCAAGAGTGTGGCCGGCAGCTGGGTACTACCTTGTGTAGTTGCTGGCCGGCAGTCATTGCCGGCCAACACTGGCTGTTGCCGGCCGGCAGTTGCTGCCGACCGGCACAGGCATTTGAACCAGAGTGCTGCCGCCCTATAGCTGTTAAGTAGTATACTTTAAAGCTAGTTGTGGTGTGTGCCGGCCGGCAAAGGCAGGCCGGCACACATCCTCCTATACTGTACTAGTATTCCTCTGTATAGCATATACAGTAAGAAGAAAACTATAGTAAAGGTTTAGGTACAGCACTGTATCTTCTAACACTATTGTGTTTTCTTGCACAGCCCTTTGCTGTTGCCCTCAGATAGGAAGCAGAGTTCTTCCCTGTCTATTATCCAGGATTTTAAAATCATTGCCTAGGTGTGAGCTCCACCTGTTTCCTCTGGAAACCTTGCATTGGTTACTCTAGAAGAGATAAACCATTTTTGATTTTATTATCTAGAAGGCTGCAACAATGGGTTGTGAAGGAAACACAAGTGTGTGTCTTTCCTTTCTGAATTGTTATGCTATACTATGCATATCCAGTGATACATAGTTCACTTGATACTCATGGAAATTTCTTCTCTTTACAGAAGGACACTCCGAAGTGGGGAAGTGCTTTCTGCAATGTCAGCAGCAAGAACCTCTGCGGACATGAGTTTTGTAGGAGACACGCAGCATACGCTGTCTCCAAGGATGATCTCCGGTATTGGGACCCTCAGGTATGTACTGTGTGCACTAACCTGATTAATGAGACATTTAAATAGCTAGGAAGAAGCTTCGTACCTGGGTAAGGGGCTTCCAAAAGAACACTTCTGGCCCTTATCTTCCAAGTGAGAAGATGAGGGCGTATCTTTTCCCTTAGGCATCAGCTGATGCAGTGATTCCCCAGCCTCAAGAGGAGATCCCTAAGTTCAGATCCAGGTGGATGCTGAAGTCGCGGTCGCGATGCAAGACATCCAGCTAAATGACAGGATATCTGATGTGGACGTGTGTCAGGAGGAAGACCTCCTGGCAGAAGCCCAGGATGAAGTTCAAGCCCCTCTATATCGGCCGGTCTCCCAGTAGAGCTAGGACAGGCCCTCTCTTCTATTGTTGGAATGATCCAACAAATGCAGAAGGAGAATCAGGAGAAGGCAGCTGCAATGGAACTGCGAATGCAGTGCCTTGCAGAATCACATGGGCCCCAGAAAAAGCTCAATGTGAAAGACCTTCCCTTGTGCTCAGATGCTAACCCATGGAGGTATGCTGAGCACATGCCGATGACGACTGGAAAGATCGTCATCTCGGATAAGCTGGGCTCAGTTCCCCTGGAGGGTGGAATTCTGGCCCAGCAAGGCATCATATCCGGACTGTTATGTCCGACTGAGGAAGGAACCAGCTTCAAAGGAGGAGACAGAGCCGAAGGAGGTCATAGTGATGGACCATGCTAAGGCTCAAGCTCTACTTTCATCCTCGATGAAAGAGAGGGGCTTCTCTAACTCAAAGGTAGCTGCATTGAATAGGAAGCTCCCTTCCTTTGTGTCCTCGCCTACTAGAGCCTTCCCCCTTTTACAGAAAGGGTTTCTGGCTGTACTAAAAGCAATCGAGGCCGGCAAGTCTTGCCCCTCCCTAGAGGAGTGTAAACCCTTGTCGCTGGCCCTGCCTATGGACCACAAAGACTGGAAGGACGTCCATATTACGTTCTCAGTGGGAAAGTTGGAGGCTGATATTGCCGGACGTCAGTTCGGCAAGGACCTCCCTAAGCTGTCTGACTTTCTTTTGCGAAGTGAGTTCGATACAAAAGAAAGACTGACTGCCTCAATGTCTCTTCAGACTACTCTCGAGACGATGGCAAGTGACCCCAAGGTCCATGAAATGTTCATGGTAGTGGCCAAGCCTCATCTTGCCACAGTGACGAAGGACCTTTATGGCTTCGTCAAGGCAAGGAGAGCTTGTAGGGAGTTCGTGTTTACCTCGGCTACGGTGAGGCACGAGCTAAAGAAACTAATCTCCTCCAACATTTGGGGAAAAGACCTTTTTCCCTACCGACTTGGTCAAAGAAGTTTTTGATAAAGCCGCCTTGGAGAATAGAAACCTTCTCCAGAAGTGGGGCCTGGCTATCAAAAGAAAGTCTTCCCCGGATGAGGGTCCTCAACCAAAGAGGAAGACTATGAGGACTAGGCTACCGTCTCGGCCAGCCAAGCCTCTTAGACAGCAACAGCAACTGCAATTGCCATTGCCCCCAGTGCCCCAGATCGTGGCACAAACCCCGACCACCTTTCAGTGGGTACCCCAGGCCCTGTCGACACAGTCCACGGCATTCACCCCAGCGTTCGAAGGGCAGTCTACTTCCTTTCGAGCAAAGCCTAGAGGAGCAGCCAGAGGCTCGTCTAGACACCCCTCAAGGGGAAGGGGATTCAGGGGTGGTCGTGGTCAGGAAGGCAAGACCTCAGGACGGCAGTCCAAGTGAGGTGATACCGGTAGGAGGGAGACTTCTGAAATTTCGGGATCGGTGGACCTTCGATCCCTGGGCCCACAGCCTACTCAAGAATGGACTGGGCGGGAGCTGGTACAGCACTCCACCCCCGTACCTTCGGTCTTTCCAACACTCCACCCCCGTTATGGAGGAGTACGTTCAAGAACGGTTGGAGAAAAAAGGTGATCCCCATCAATTTCTAAGGGAGGCTGTTTTGTGTTCCAGAAAGACTCGGAAAAGCTCAGAGTCATTCTGGACTTGTCGCCACTTAACAAGTTCATAGTGAATTGCAAATTCAAAATGCTAACACTGCAACACATAAGGGCCTTACTGCCCAAGAGGGCATATTCCGTCTCTATAGACTTGTCAGACGCCTACTGGCACATTCCAATTAGCCATCGACTCTCCCCCTACCTAGGGTTCAGGCTACAACGAAGACTATACGCCTTCGGAGCCATGCCATTCGGGCTAAACATAGCCCCAAGGATTTTTACGAAGCTTGCGAGCGTAGCTCTCAAACAATTTCGCCTAAAGGGAATTCAGGTAGTAGCCTACCTGGACGACTGGTTGGTGTGGGCAGCATCCGAGACAGAATGCTTGCAAGCTTCCAGTCAAGTGATCCAGTTCCTAGAGTACCTAGGCTTCAAGATCAACAGAAAAAGTCTCGACTTTCTCCATCTCAAAAGTTCCAGTGGCTAAGATCCACTGGGACCTTTTGTCACACCGTTTCTCCACCCCGGCGAAGAAAAGGAAGGAGATAGCGGGTTCTGTCAAGAGACTTCAAGATTCCGAAAGGATATCAAGACACGAGCAGGAGAGAGTACTGCGCTCTCTCCAGTTTGCTTCGGTGACAGACCCAGTGCTAAGAGCACAGCTAAAGGATGCAATCGTAGTTTGGAGAAGTTATGCATCAAACGCATGAAGAGATCTGAGAAGACCAGCCACTTCGGCTAAGTACTCTTCTCAGGCCTTGGTCCCAAGCCAGACATCTAAAGAAGTCAGGTTCTTCTTCAGCCACCTCCCCCGTCGGTGACGATTCACTCAGACGCCTCAAAGGAGGGATGGGGAGGTCACTCTCATCGGAAAAAAGTCCAGGGGACTTGGTCCAGGCTATTCAAGACCTTTCTCATAAAACTTTCTAGAAGCTAGGGCAGTGCTCCTTACCTTAAAGAAAGTCTCCCCGCGTCATTCGTTCCACATAAAGTGGTAATAGACAGCGAGGTAGTTGTAAGATACTTGAATCGACAAGGATCGAGGTCACCACCTCTCAACCAGGTGATGTTGGCCGTCTTCCGATTGGCGGAAAAGAAGAAGTGGTACCTGTCGGCAGTTCACCTTCAAGGAGTCCGCAATGTGACAGCGGACGCTCTATCCAGGTTCACACCGATAGAGTTGGAATGGTCCTTAGACGCAGGATCATTCTCCTTCATTCTGAATCAGTCCCAGAACTGCAGATAGACCTCTTTGCGACGAAAGACAACAAGAAGTTGCCCTGTACGTGCCCCGTACGAGGACCCTTTAGCGGAAGCAGTGGACGCGATGTCCCTCGACTGGAACAGATGGTCCAAGATTTATCTGTTCCCTCCTCACAACCTTCTGTTGAGGGTCCTCAACAAACTGAGATCCTTCAAAGGGTAGCGGCAATAGTGGCCCACAAGTGGCCGAACAGCGTGTGGTTCCTCCTGGCATTGGAACTGTAGCTGAAGTTTGTACCACTACCAGATCCAGTTCTGACCCAGCGAGTCCAGAAGTCAACTGTCTGCGCTTCATTACAGAAAACCCGGACCCTGCAGTTCATGATTTTCTCTCCCTAGCGGTGAGAAAGCGTTTCGGGATTTCGAAAGCCAGTATAGACTTCCTTGAGGAATATAAATGCAAATCTACTAGAAGGCAATATGAGTCATCTTGGAGAAAATGGGTGGCCTTTTGTCAAGGCGAAGATTCCGCAGGAGATCTTGACAGACTTCTGCTTATCTTTTTTCCCCACCTCCATGGTCAAAGGTTGGCAGCGAACACGATTTCAGCGTGTAAGTCTGCTTTGACAAGACCCATTCTATATGCCTTCCAGGTCGACCTAGGTAACGAGATCTTTAATAAAGTCCCGAAAGCCTGTGCTAGGTTCAGACCTTCAGCACCTCCAAAGCCCATTTCATGGTCTTTAGACAAGTTCTTCATTTCGCTTCTCTGTTGAGCAATGAAGAGTGTGCGTTAAAGGATTTGACACAAAAAGTTATTTTCCTATTTTGCACTCGCGTCCGGGGCCAGGGTTATTGAGATTGTAGCCTCTCGAGAGAGGCAGGTCGTGTTCAGTTCCTGGATGGGGAAGAACTGAACCTGTTTCCGGATCCTATGTTTCTCGCCAAGAATGAGTTACCCACCAACAGGTGGGGTCCCTGGAGGATCTGCCCTCTGAAAGAAGATGCATCTCTATGTCCAGTAGAATGCCTAAAGGTCTATCTTCATAGAACTTCAGACTTCAAGGGTGGTCAACTATTCAGGGGAGAAACATCAGGCTCAAATTTATCTCTGAATCAACTCAGAGCGAAAATCACATATTTTATTCGCAGAGCGGATCCTGGCAATACACCCGCAGGTCACGATCCGAGGAAAGTTGCCTCATTCTTAAATTTCTTTAATTGTATGGATTTTGAACATCTCCGTTCATACACTGGCTGGAAGTCTTCCAGAGTGTTCTTTCGCCACTATGCGAAGCAAGTAGAGGAACTAAAAGAGATCTGTGGTAGCAGTGGGTCGCGGTGTTAACCCTACTGTTTAACTCTGCGAGGAACAGTGGTCTTAATTGGGACGATTAATTCCAGGGTGAGTGTGTAGTTACATACTGTACTACAAACTAAGTGAGGGCACTGTGTTGCCCATCCAGACTGTTCCATTTCCGAAGGTGAACCTAGCATAAGTGCAGACATGTGTGCCGAGCGTTTCTAACGCTAATGTCATTGATTTGTAATACCGGCTTTTATGACTTTGATACCTCGGTATCTTAAAAGTGGCATCTAATGTTTTTTCTTTCAGACAAACAAGCTCTGTTTACTATCATACTTATGCTTAAAGTTTTGGGTTATCCTCTTCTTATATATATATATATATATATATATATATATATATATATATATATATATATATATATATATATATATATATATATATATATATATAATTGTGGTTAACCTGTCTATTTATTGCCTGTCAATAATCTGTTTCTTGAGAACCTTGCGTCTCCTTCACCTGTGTCAATTTATTGGTATAATTGAGCATTCATTCTATGTACCTTATCTGGGATAATTCTAATAGAATTGTTCCTTTATGCAAGCTATGTTGCATTGGTTTTCCTCCTATGCGGATATAAAACCTTTGTCCAATACAAGTATTGTGCGGAAAACTGGTCGATATTTCATATTGACGCAGTGGTCCTTTACAAACTATGCTTTACTTAATATAGGGCGAGACCACTATATTAGCTTGCCTGGTATTCATACATAGATATATGTACTCTTCGAGACTTTTCCAGAGTCTAGTAGGACTCTTCCCTGTAGGGGGCAGGAAGCTCTAACATAGTTTATAGTTAGTTGAAAAGATGTATAACGGTAACATCTTAGGTCTCTAGGTCTAGTCGACCGGGAAAAAATTACCTCCGGGGAGTACGGCACGTTCTGAGAATCCACAGATACAGTAATGCTCTGGTACACTTCCATCAGGACGACATGGCTTGAGCCCAAAAAACGAATTTTGAGCGAAGCGAAAAATCTATTTTTGGGTGAGATGGCCATGTCGTCCTGATGGACCCGCCCTTGCCTTTCTAAGAAAGGGCTGTAGGACCCCTCCCTACATACAGTATCTGTAGCACCTCGTGTACGCTACAAGGAATACAGATGGCGCCAGGATTGGCGCCAGGCACGCATACGAATCGGGGGATAGGGAAGCCTTGGGAGCGGCTCCCCTTTTTCTTTCCCGAATTCGTATCTCGTCAATCACCTCCTACGAGACGAAATCTCTGTTCAGGTCGTAGATTGCCATGTGACGTGTCTAGAATACGTCCTCTGATATGTCGCGATATCCCTTTCACGAGGGATACTCGCTCCAGGAGTTAGAATTCTGGTACCTTAAGGTAAATTCTCTGGGAATATCGCCGTAGTTGTAATATACCCTAGGAAGCTACCCTATAGGAACTTCCATCAGGACGACATGGCCATCTCACCCAAAAATAGATTTTTCGCTTCGCTCAAAATCCGTTTTATATATATATATATATATATATATATATATATATATATATATATATATATATATATATATATATATATATATATATATATATATATATATATATATATATATAAAACCGGCCTGTAATATAAATAGTTTCAAGATTCATGGCGAAAATTTTCAACTACATTGTTTGGAATTATGAAAGATTTTAAGCAATGGAGCACATAATTGTAATGATATTTTCTTTTAAATACAAGCTTGGAAATCTTGGAAGAATTTTGCGTGTGTAATTAAGAACGATCCATCAAATATTAATTGCTTTTGACTTTACTTCCCCCTAATGAGTTTAAAATTCTAATGAAGTTTGGTGGAAGATAAATTAACTTCTCCCAAGACCGAAAGTAACAAATAAATTATGCAGCATCCGGTAGGTTTTTTATGCAAGAGTTGAATTATTTATACAACAATCTATAACATTATTATTATTATTATTATTATTATTATTATTATTATTATTATTATTATTATTATTATTATTATTATTATTATTATTATTATTTGCCAAGCTACAACCATAGTTGGAAAAGCAGGATGCTATAAGCCCAAAGGGCTACAACCGAGAAGATAGCACTGTTAGGAAAGGCATAATGAGCAATTAAAACAAAATATTTTAAGAACAGTAATATCATTAAAACAGATCTTCCAAAAAATGTAACAGCTAAGGAAAAAAATTACTTTTCACGATAAAGAACAATAAAAAAAATATCAACAACAATACAACATCTTTCAAAAATATAACTGCCCCCAAAAAATAAAACTTATCAAAAAAAAAAGAGAAAAAAAATATGCTTCCAACAATTAATCTTTTTTCCCATGCTCTGTGGCAGGAAATCCATTACTGTATTTAAATTGCCTGGTTACGTACGCCAGCCAGCAGCGGTTATAGCTGGAGAGTTCTCCCAGAGGGAGGATCAACTCCATTTCTCTTAAGCCCTGGTTTAGTCATGATTTATTTTTGGCTTCGTTGCAAGGCCCAATTAAAGGTTTGGGAGATTGAGACCACAGTGTATGGATGACTTTATATTTGGGATGCGATGCTCGTTTGGAATTCACAGTGGATACTTTTGCAAATTGATAAATGATTATTTATTTTATTTGAATGACATCAACAATAATGAAAGCAGGGCTATCAGTCATGGTATTATATAGATTTTTTTTTTCATTATATCGGCGTTCAATTTCTGAATAAAACTTAGTAAATCAAACACATTTGAAGACGTGTTGAGACGCAAGATGTCATGGGAAGAACCTTCTGATACAAAACCTTATGCTCTCATTATATCAGTTTTGTACAATTATTGGAACTCGTTTTTTTTCTTAATTACCAGTCTTCAATCATAACTTGTACATGTATTCGAAAGTTTATCTGATATATATATATATATATATATATATATATATATATATATATATATATATATATATATATATATATATATATATATATATATATATATATATATATATATTTCATTAATTCCTCGTTAGCATATAATCATATTTGGAAAATTATCATTGACCATAAATCGTTTTCAAGTCGAATATTTACATTCGATACTAATGCAATTTTCAAGAACAAAAATCTATTCATATGAGAAATGGAAACAATATTCTTCTCAAAAAATTTATTTACTGTAAAATGAACTTTCTGTGGGTTATATATTTTTCTTACAACAGTATTATTTTGAATTGAAATGTGAGATGATTCCATTACAAAGCGCAAAAGTTCAATAAGGCGACGAAAATGCTGTATTTACCTTGGCACATAAGCGAACGGCGTCAAGCTATTAAGTTTCGGACAAAGGCTATGGCACTACCCAAGACTAGAGAACAATAGTTTGATTTTGGAGTGTTCATCTCCTAGAAGAGCTCCTTACCATAGCTAAAGAGTCTCTTCTACCCTTACCAAGAGGAAAGTGGCCACTGAACAATTACAGTGTAGTAACCCCCGGCGTGAAGAAGAATTGTTTGGTAATCTCAGTGTTTTCAGGTGTATGAGGCCAGAGGAGAATATGTAAAGAATGGGCCAGACCATTCGGTGTATATGTGGACAAAGGGAAAGTGAACCGTAACCAGAGACAAGGACCCCATACCTCTCTAGCGGTAGTATCTCAAAGGGTGGCTGGTACCCTGGCGAACCTACTACCTACCTACCTGGAGTAAATATTATTTTGAATTTGAATGTGAAATGATTCCAGTGCAAAAAAAGGAAAAGTTTTACTTTTCAACAAGTTCAATAAGGCGACGGAAATGCTGTAATTGCCTTGGCCCGTCAGCTAACAGCTCCAAGCTATTAAGTTTCGTTCCGGGTTTGAAAATATCGATCTGATGTCAACATTGTACTCATGTTGTCGCTGCAGACGAATGTATAATTACCTCGGCCAATGAAGTTGGAAGGAGGTTATGTTTTCGCCCCTGTTTGTGTGTTTGTTTGTGTATGTATATTTTTTTTGAACAGCTTCCTGGCTATAATTTTAATTGTATAGTAATGAAACCTGCAGAGTCAGGATGCCAGGTAACTCATAATCAATCAATAAATCAATCAATCAATCAATATCTTTTGTTTCATGGTGTAAAATACAATATATACATAGTTACTTCCAACTCTCTCTCTCTCTCTCTCTCTCTCTCTCCTGCTTCATGGTGCAGGAAGAGGGAATTCCTTCCCTTAAAAGAGATGAAGTAATTAAGGCTTTGTCAAGAACAGATAATGAATCTCATTGGTATAATGACCGAGTAATCATGTCTGACTACATTTTTCAACTCCTATAATATCTCAACGAGTTTTTTACCTTCTCCTCATTCATCATCTTTTGCTAATGTTCCTCAGAAAAAAAGAGTATTCTAACGGGTTCGAGGAGTTCCGCTCGGCTCTGAGAAAGATTCAAGAATATACTGATAATGCGGATCGGAGTATTTTACAAATGGGAAGATATTAGTCATTGAAAAACTAACTTTCAAATTTGTTTGATTTATCTAAATTCATATATTGAAAGGACTTTTATTTAAAAGGTATATAGTATCACAAATACTGCCCCTGGTTCAGGTTTCTATTGTTTCTCTTATTGAAACCTGAAAATGATATACCATTTTGCAAAACTATTTACTTTAAATTTTAAAGCAAATATTACAGATGTAAAAATATCGAGGCGTTGTGGGTTCTATCTCACAATCCTTTATTTTGGGCATTGCAATCAAGCCAAAATAATAAAAAGAGAGAGAGAGAGAGAGAGAGAGAGAGAGAGAGAGAGAGAGAGAGAGAGAGAGAGAGAGAGAGAGAGAGTGTTACAAGGATTTTGGATGTTTCAAAGACATTTTAATCCATCCGCGGAGACTCCACTTGCTCTTTGGTAGAATGATTTACTTTAAGCATTTAGAGATTCGTATGATTTTGTCCAACTTACTCTTGAACTCGTTTACCGTGTTACTGTTCACTACATCCGCTAGAAGTCTATGCAAATATTTGCTATTTTGTATGTAAAGAAAATGCCACAAAGAATGCTGTTGTATCTTTTCAATTCCAGCTAGGGGAGAGAGAGAGAGAGAGAGAGAGAGAGAGAGAGAGAGAGAGAGAGAGAGAGAGAGAGAGAGAGGGGGGGGGGGAATTCTCACAGGGTTGAAATCTCTAGTTAAAACCGCTGCTGCACGGCGCAGGTAATGGGAAAATTTAAATTCGGTAATGGACTGTCGGTCAGAGAGGATTGGAAAAGGTCGATATTATTGTGAAATCGAGGATTATTGTTACTGCAAAAAATGTGAAAACTTTATATCCTATCTTGATCTTTTGCTAAGGCTTGTGGTGGCCGATGCGGTAACGTCCCTGACTGGGGAACCCCAGACTGGGATTCGAGTCCCGCTCAAACCCATTAGTTCCTTTGGTTGCTGCAACCTCGCCATCCTTGTGAGATAAGGGAAGGGGGGTTTGGCGGAGCATATAGGTCTATCTGCTGATTCGTCAGCAGCTATTGTCTGGCCCTCCTTGGCCCTAGCTTGGATGGAAAGGGGGCTTGGGCGCTGATCACATGTATATATGGTCAGTCTGTACGGCGTTGTCCTGCTTGATAGTGCAATGTCACTGTCCTTTGTCTCTGCCATTTATGAGTGACCTTTAAGGCCGATCGAATGAGGTACCTTCTTGGATAATCCGGAGCATTTTCTTTTT
>NC_090727.1:29446719-29451719 GCF_036898095.1 Palaemon carinicauda
CAAAGAAACAACGCAGGATCTACAAAGCCTTCGTAGTTGACAAACATCAAAGAGAACGTTGGCAAGTGAAGGACAGTAGCTTTGTGTCGACGAGAAATGCAGTTCAGATATTTTGTTTCATTGTTATTATTATTATTACTAGCCAAGCTACAACCCTAGTGTGAAAAGCAAGATGCTATAAGCTCAAGGGCGCCAATAGGGAAAAATAGCCCAGTGAGGAAAGGAAATAAGGAGATAAATAAAGGATGAAAACAAATTAACAATAAATCATTCTAAAAACAGTAACAACCTCAAAATATATATGCCATATAGCCTATAAACTATTAACAACGTCAAAACAGATATGTCATATATAAACTATAAAAAGACTCGTATCTGCCTGGTCAAAGTGAAGAACAGAAGCTGGTGATGGAAAGAAAGCTCTTTGTCTTATTTCAACATCTTACTTTCTATTCCACACTTTCTTCACCAAGCGTCACATTTGCCTTGTTGACTATTATGAATTTTTTCAGGGTCCTCATATGACATACAAAGCTTTTAATTTTATTTATAAAAGTCCTAAATAAATGTGTCATAGCAAACAATGTTGCCAGGTTGGCCTTTTGCAGGCCAAAATCCTCAATTGTGGTATTTTTGAAATTGGTTGGCGTTTAGTTAATTATGGGAAAAAAAGGTTGACTTTAAGTGCTATATTTTTGGCCTTTTTCTATTAATGGGCTGGCCTTTTAGAGCTGCAGTTGATTAGAAGTTGGCCCTCTCTCATTTAGAAAACATATTGCATGATTTAAAGGCCCACAATGAGCTTCACCTCTCAAGCAAATTGCCCTGTTTAAATCGTCAATTGTTATATTCATTAGCTTTATAAACCACATGTGGTAACGTCCCTGGCTGGCGAAATACAGACCGGGGTTCAAGTCCCGCTCAAAGTCGTTAGTTTCTTTGGTCACTGCAACCTCACCATCCTTGTGAGCTAAGGATGTGGTGTTTAGAGAAGTCTATATATCTATCTGCTGAGTCATCGGCAGCCATTGCCTGGCTCACCTTGGTCCTAGCTTGTGTGGAGAGGGGGCTTGAGCACTGATCATATGTATATATTGTACCAACCGTGTGTCACACGATCGTACATAAATTATTTTGTATGTATTATGCTTGTATCTGCGCTCTTCCCTCGCACTAAAAAGAACCAGAACAAACATGTCTATGTGTCGCCTATGTAACATTGTCATTTCTCAAACATGTATTTTCCTGTTGCCTTGAGGTTTTGTATATAAAGGAGAGTGTTCTTTAAAAAATTCTACTCAGTTGATTGCTTCCTGCCTTTGAGTCCTAACCATTCTCCTTGGACCGTCACATTGGTGACCTCGGAAGTCGACTCGCTTCCACTACCTTCCACCCCCACCCCCTCGCCCCTCCATCGTTGGTACTATGACGGATTCTACGGCAGTTGGCGTTACGGCCGCTCCATTCAAACATTCATCGTTCGCCAGCGGAGAGGCGTTTGCTTGGTTTCAGCGTGCGCAGAAGTCCAGTTTCGCATCGGGCGTGACTCGCTCAACCACCGAAGCAGATTATGTTCTCGCGGCGTTACCCGAGGACACCTTCCCAGAAATATCCGACTGGCTTTGTGAAGAAGGAGACACCCCAATAGCGTATGATGCCCTCAAAACATAGCTTCTGCAGCAGTACTCGCCGTCGCCAGCCGCCCGTATAGCAAAGCTTTTTCAGCTTTGGGGGACCAAAGGGCTTCGCTTGCCCTCAGGGAAATGACCAGTATCGCTCGCCTTCAACCTGCCGCAGATGGCTCTCCTCGTGAGGTGAACCTACTTCGTGCCCTTTGGATACGCCGTTTACCTGGACCTATACGCGCTGCCATACGCGATGTCGATAGTTTACCCATAAAGGACTAGATGACCAAAGCCGACGCCCTTATGGACAGCCACTTCAAGACCTCCATCAACGCCTCCACCCCTGATGAAGAGGATGCCTATTCAACGTCAACCGAAGCTAACATGAATGCCGTAGGACATACACGCCTACCCCGTGACGTGCCAAAGCAGCGACAAAGCCGCCCACCACCCACCAATCGCTCGCACCCCAACAAACGACTTCTACAGCCCCTTATTACCTCCCATCCGCCACAGTTTTGCTACTACCACTTCAGATTCGGGGCGACCGCGAAGAAATGTGCCAAGGATTGTCAGTGGCCAAAAAACGTGTAAGTAGGTCATCGCTCGTGGCGGTGGCCTCCCGTGTTTCTAATCTTTTCTTTTTACAGGAACGGGCATGCGATTTTTGGTAGACACGGGTGCTTGTCGTTCTCTTTTGCCAAAGAAACTCTTCAAGGCATGACGTAGTCTGTCTACATCTGCCGACGTCCGCTTGGTAGCTGCCAACGGATCTGCGATACCCACCTACGGTTACGAGAACCTCACATTATCGTTCGGAAACGGTAAATTCAATTGGAAGTTTATCGTTGCTGACGTCACAGTGCCAATCCTCGGTGCGGATTTCGTCTCTCATTTCCACCTTCTGGTCAATGTCGCCCACCGACGATTGGTCAACGCAGACTCGTACTTGTCGACACCACTTCAACCTGCCCCCTCTAACCTCGCTCTTCACATCAGCGCACCCACGGATGCCTACGCCCACCTCCTCACGTCGTACCCGGAAGTTTTCCGTCCAGAACTTCGCCAAACGCCCACGGTTCCTGCCAAGCACGGTATTTATCACCATATCAAGACGACGGGACCCCCAGTCTTCGCAAAATTCAGACGTCTGGCACCGGAACGATTGTCAGCCGCCAAACAGACGTTCGCCGAAATGGAGGAAATAGGCCTTTGCCAAAAGGCCTCCAGCCCATGGTCGTCACCCTTACATATCGTTCTGAAGAAAGACGGCTCCCTCCGTCCGTGCGGGGATTACAGGCGCCTGAACATGCAAACAGAACCGGATCACTACCCCCTCCCAAACATTGCCGACGTGACCTCCTACCTGCACAAAGCAAAGGTTTCCTTTACGCTCGACCTCCTGAAGGGGTATTATCAGGTGCCTATGAACCCAGAAGACATCCCCAAGACCGCCATCACCACTCCGTTTGGTACATACACCTTCAATTACTCCTGTTTTGTCCTTCGTAATGCTGTGGCCACGTTTCAACGTCTCATGGATGGCATCTTAGGGGACCTCCCTTTCTGTGTATGTTATGTGGACGACATACTTGTGTTCTCCTCCTCAAAAGAGGAACACCTCCGTCACCTGCGCATCGTGCTCGACCGCCTGCAACAAAACGGCTTTGTAGTCCGGTACGACAAGTGTACCTTTGGCGCCAACGAAGTGTTGATCTTAGGGCACTGCATCACTCCTGAAGGAGTCCACCCCCTCCCTGAGAAGGTAGCAGCCGTTCAGGACTTCCCCATGCCCTCGACCGTCAAAGCTCTGCAGGAATTCTTGGGCATGATCAACTATTATCACCGTTTTCTGCCGGCCATTGCAGCCACTCTTGCTCCCCTCTACGCCTCCCTCAAGGGCAAGCCAAAGGACCTGAAGTGGGGTCCCCTTCAAGATGCAGCCTTCTGCAATGCAAAGAAGGCCCTATCAACTGCTGCGGCTCTCACTTTTCCTATCCCACATGCCCTTCTCCTTCTCTCCACCGATGACAGCGACGTCGCTATTGGCGAAGTACTCGAGCAGGTGGTCAACGGCTCGCCCCACCCATTGGCCTTCTTCAGCAGAAAACTGTCCAAGGCAGAATCAGGTTATTCTACCTTCGATCAAGAATTGCTGGCGGTGCACTTGGCTGTCCGTCACTTTCGCCATTTCTTAAAAGGTACGCCCCTCGTTATTCGCACAGACCACATGCCTCTGGTGCACGCCTTCACTCGACAGTCTGATGCCTGGTCTGCCCGTCAACGCCAACATCTCTCCGCCGTGGCTGAATACAATTGCACCCTTCAATACGTTCCTGGGAAAATGAATCCCGTTGCCGATGCCCTGTCAAGAAACACGTTGGCTGCTGTTCAACTGGGATTGGATTACAACGCCCTGGCTGAAGCCCAACGACAGGATCCAGAGTATCAAGCATGTAGGACATCCTGCACGTCCCTCCATTGGGAAGACTTTCCCCTCGAAGACTGCAACACCACCCTCCTCTGTGACGTCAGTACTGGTAGACTGCGACCTTGGATTCCTGCTCCCATGCGACGGCAGGTGTTTGATTTCATTCATGGCCTTTCGCAGCCCTCGTGCCGTTCTACTGCACAGCTGTTTACCGTCATCGACCGCTCCACTCGTTGGCCTGAAGCCATTCCCATGGAAACTGCAACATCCGCCTCATGTACATCTGCCTTACTCTCTGGATGGATTTCAAGCTTTGGTATCCCTGAGCATATTACTTCTGACAGGGGAACCACTTTCACCTCTCAATTGTGGACATCATTAGCGAATCTCTTGGGCATCACCCTACATCAGACAACGGCCTACAACCCCGCTGCCAATGGAATGGTTGAATGTTTTCATCGCACCCTCAAAGCAGCTTTGATGTCCCGCTGCAAGGATTGCAACTGGTTTACTCAGCTTCCCTGGGTACTCTTGGGACTAAGGACCACTCCTAAAGACGCCCTCGACGTCTCGGCAGCTGAAATGGTGTATGGCGACCCGTTGGTCGTCCCTGCCGAATTTTTTCCTTCTACAACCTCCTCCGACAATCTCCAGCGCATACGTCACGTCGTGGGAAAATTTACTCATCTATTCCTACACATGATCCTCTCTTCTGTCAATGAGGTTTTCATCCATTTTTTTTTTTGCCCTCAAGAATGATATTGGTAACCGAAAACAAATGCACGAACGAACAATCAGATATGGATGCCAGAAATAAACATCTCAATGTTTGGTTGAAAGATTATTTTCCAATACTGCTTTGGCTGTTTAGCTTTGAAAGAATTCTGTTGCTTCCGTTTATATGAAACAGTTTTCTCTTTCTCGAAAGCCGTGGTATTACGCAA
>NC_090727.1:29456719-29459219 GCF_036898095.1 Palaemon carinicauda
AGAGATACCAGATATCAAATTACATTGCATGTGAAGTAGGATATGGAAAAGAAATAAATGTAAAGATGCAATAAGGAGAGGGGATTCTGTTTCATACTCAATGGTATTTCAAACTAAGGGGTAGCAATTAAGTTATTCTTGGCAGCCTGCGAGAGAGAGAGAGAGAGGAGAGAGAGAGAGAGAGAGAGAGAGAGAGGAGAGAGGAGAGAGGAGAGAGAGAGAGAGAGTGTTTCTCATTAATATCTTTTATTAAAACTGACATTAATTTCATATTTTCGAGGAGAGAGAGAGAGAGAGAGAGAGGAGAGGAGAGAGAGAGAGAGAGAGAGAGAGAGAGAGAGAGAGAGAGAGAGAGAGAGGGTGTTTCTCATTAATATCTTTTATTAAAACTGACATTAATTTCATATTTTCGAGAGAGAGAGAGAGAGAGAGAGAGAGAGAGAGAGAGAGAGAGAGAGAGAGAGAGAGAGATTTTCTCATAAAAATCTATGACATAATTTGACATTAATGTTATAGTTTGCAACGTGTTTTTCTCAGTTAATATAATTCTTTATTTATTATTTTATTATTATTTAAGGTAAAAATTATGGTTGCTGTATCTTACTGAAATACGGCTGAGAACAGTGTATTTTAACGGAGAATTTTCGATTAGAATTACGGTTTTCTTAATATATATATATGTATATATATATATATATATATATATATATATATATATATATATATATATATATATATATATATATATATATTTATATATGTATATTACATATATCTATGGTTCATAAAGAGATATGCTAATTAACAGTAACAAAATATATATGTGCTCTCTTTTCCTTTCTCACTTTCAAAGTCCACTTCCCAGAACACCTTGATCATTTTCCTGACTTCAAATATGATTGAATTTGAAACAGGAATCTTTTCTCCTTATTGTTCCTTTAGTCTCCCTCTCTTTCCTAAGACTTCCTCCAATGCAATGTAATATCTAACTTTTCTCCAAATTCTCCAGGAAATTCGGTCTACTCTGAAAAACATCTGAACCAGTTTCACCCTTAACGTCGTTTCGTAAAATTATCTTTTCGATTTTTAATCCTATGGATGCGAGAATTCAATTGACAAACGTTTACGCATATAAAAAGTTTTATTGTATCTTACTCCTTGCTTTAATGTAATATAGAATATTTTGATTCTGTTGAAGACGATATATTCATCTCATATTTCTGGTTCCGTCCTTCAAACACTAGGAAGAGTGTTAGTATCAGCTTCCGTCAGGAGCATTTAGGGGTTTATTTTTAGAATTATATTCTTTAATGTCTACGCCAGTTTTAGTAGAATATTGGTAGCCTACTGGAAACGTCCCTTCCTATCGATCGCCGGACGGGAGATAGAGTCCTGCTCAACTCGTTAGTTCCTTTAGTGCCTGCAACCTCACTATCTTTTTGAGCTAAGAATGGAGGTTTTCGGGGAGCCCATAGGTCAACCAGCTGAGTTATCAGCAGCCATTGCCTGTCCAACCCTGGTTCCAGTTTGTGTGGAGAGGTTGCTTGGGTGTTGATCATGATTATGCATATATAGTGCGTCTCAAGTGCATTGTCATGCTAGCTAGGACAATATCACTGTCTCCTGCCTCAACCATTCATGGGCAGCCTTTAAACCTTAAGACTTTAAAACCTAGCAATCAAATTTTCCTTCATATTGAACCTTTCTTAATGAGCATAAATCACAATTTTAATTTCACAATTGAAATATATAGATAACATATACTTCATATTGTTCTCACAGAGGCTCCCTTCCATCTCGAAACCATTGAATAACAGAAAGTACTTCGGTTACAAACTGTATACAGAGAATTCCAGTGGACGTATACTGTAATATCTCTGTAACACAAACTTGTTCATCATAGCCGGTAGGCCTCATTATCATAATAGGTTTATGATATAATTTGCTCCCTTTGAAACTGTATCATCAAAGCTTAACGTCCCTTTGAGACTCGTGGTATTACCACACCGTTCCTACTGTACAGTATATATATATATATATATATATATATATATATATATATATATATATATATATATATATATTATATATATATATGTATATATATATATATATATATATATATATATAGATATATATATATATATATATATATTATATATATATATATATATAAATATATATACATATATATATATAAATATTATATATATATATATATATATATATATATATATATATATATATATATATATATATATATACAGTATATATATATATATATATATATATATATATATATATATTTATATATATAAATATATATAATATATATAAATGTATATATATATATATGTATATATATATATATGTATATATATATATATATATATATATATATATATATATATATATACATACATACATACATACATACATACATACATTCATTCATTAGTGATATTCGCGATGTAATGGAGGAAATTATTATCTTCCATCA
>NC_090727.1:29469219-29471719 GCF_036898095.1 Palaemon carinicauda
CTCACCATTTCCGAGGAAAGGATATACTTACACATGCAAAGGTATTTCGCATTATAACTTTAAATTGTGAGTTAGCGGGAAAATGGTCCCCTGATTTTGGAGAAAGATTGAGATAAAATGACGTGACATCTATAAAATTGAGAAAATTTGTGTTCATTATTATTATTATTATTATTATTATTATTATTATTATTATTATTATTATTATTATTATTATTATTAGCTACAACCCTGGTTGGAAAAGCAGGATGTTATAAGCCCGGGGGCTCCAGCAGAGAAAAATAGCCCAGTGAGGAAAGTAAACAAGGAGATAAATTATCTACAAGAAATGTAATAAACCATCAAAATAGAAAAACTTAGGAATAAAAGATACATTACGAGTTATTCTAATGATATTTCTGATGTACTCAATAACTTTGTTTCAAAGACCTTGTCTCCTCTCGCTCTTACTCAGACTCTCCTAGGAATCTTCTCCATTCCTTTGCTACCTGGAATTACACTGGAATGAAAAGTGAGGGCTAAACATTTCCGGGAGCTGAGATCAAAACATCATCACACAAATCCGGGAAGTTTTTCCCAAGTTTTCTGCAAAACAGGAGTCACATTCATGAGGTTTCATTTAAGATCTGTGTTTGTGATATACTTTCACAGAATGGGAAGTGACAGATGAGAGGTTGAGAAGTCTTCTGTTGATAATGGTTGCCTATTACTCAACCAAATGAAGAAGTATTTTCCAGATAAAATTTCTCATTATAAGTCACAGAGGGGTTTTGTCCACATTTAAAATGACGATACTTTTAACAGTACAAACGATCTCACTAAACACACACACACACATATCTATCTATCTATCTATCTATCTATATATATATATATATATATATATATGTATGTGTATATATATATATATATATATATATATATATATATATATATATATATATATATATATACTGTATATATGTATGTGCGCGTGTACATATGTGTGTGTATGTATGATTGTATGCCCTAGTCTAAATGTTGGAATTCTTATATTTGTTAGAAAGTGTCAGCGCCATAATGGACCCAGGAACGCCTAAATGAGAAAAGCAACATTGTCATAACGAGCGTTTTCTTAAACCTGCAAATCTCCTGAAAGGCAAAACCCTTAATGATAAAGAAGAGAGAGAGAGAGAGAGAGAGAGAGAGAGAGAGAGAGAGAGAGAGAGAGAGAGAGGAGAGAGAGAGAGAGATAGAGAGAGAGATAGAGAGAGAGAGAGAGAGAGAGAGAGAGAGAGAGAGAGAGAGAGCAGAAGGCGAGGGGTGTATAGCTGGGTTGTTGCAGGAAATAGTCCAGAGGCCAATTCTCGGTTTCATTTGGGGTCTAATTCCTGGGATGATTCTACGCACGTTTCTGCAAGTGATAAGAAGAGTTTCCATTAGACGATCTGGGGACACCTTCGGAGGACCGACGTTCAGCATTCCCAATTTGAGTTCCTTCCGATTTCCATGGAAGGCCTTTGGACTGTTAATGATACTGTCCCATCAGGTTTCTTTTTTATATAAAAAAAAAACTCTTAGGGTTATAACTTGTGGTGCAGAACTATTAAACATTTGCAATTAAAAAACGGCAAATGCCTGGCAATTTTTAATCCAGGATTTTCACCGTTTTATAAACGGATATATTGACGTAAAGGAGTGATATTATGGTCACCAAACCGTAAAGGATAATAACAAAGTAAAGTAAAATTACGGTCCCCTATATTTGACTGAAATACGGCTGAAAACATATTTTTACGGAGAATGTCCGATTAAACTTACTGTTTTTTAACAGAGTGGCCGATGTGTTAACGTCCCTGGCTGGTGAATGCCAGATTGGAGTTTGAGTCCTGCTCTAACTCGTTAGTTTCTTTGGTCGTTGCAACTTCACCATCCTTGAGAGCTAATGAGGGGGCTTTAGTGGAGCCTATAGGTCTTTTCTGCTGCGTCATCAGCAGCCATTGCCTGGCCCTCCTTGGACCTAGCTTGGGGGGAGAGGGGGCTTGGGTGCTTATCATATGTACATATGGTCAGTGTCTAGGGCATTGTCCTGCTTGATAGGGCAATGTCACTGTCCCTCGCCTCTGCCATTGATGATTGGTCTAAACCTTTAAATCTGAATTTTTTTTGCTCAGGTTGTACAGGTCCTCAACTTACAAACATTCGACTTACAAACATTCGCATTCACGAACACAAATCCAACTGAAAATAACAAAAATAAGATAAAGAAATATTGTAATAAATCAATGTTATATGCTTTAATACAGTAAGGAAAACAGCATTTGTAATAACATCATATTTATTTCATATGAAAACTGACGATTTGTTGACTTTTGTAGCTGGAAATCATAAGCTTGGAATTCAGGTCTGTAATTGAACTTGACTAACAATTGCACTTACAAACAGCCTCTTGGAGTCAATTAAGTTTATAGGTTGAGAACCTTCTGTATAGACCTGGGGGGTCGAGCTCCAGTAAAACCTT
>NC_090727.1:29475250-29480250 GCF_036898095.1 Palaemon carinicauda
CAGCATGGATAACGTATTGGAAAATGAAATGTATGCCAGTAAAAATAATATTTATTCCTTTCCTAAAACACCGAATTTATTTTGTAATAAATGAGACATTGAAGAATTTGACGCGAATTAGAGTTTGCGAAATGTTTTTGAGACATATTTTTAAAATAGCTTCCTTATTATTATGAACCAAGTTTGAAGTCTCTGTGACAACGATGTCCAAACTTATGGCTGATTACGTGAATTAGACATTTTGCTTGACCGTGACCTTGAGCTTTGACCTTGACCTTCGACCTTGACCTTCCAAAATTTAATCATATCCAGGTTTTTACATAACAGTTAATCCCTACGATTTAAATTGTGGTCAGGAAGCTGTTCACAAACAAACACACACTAATACACAAGCAGGGGGTAAAACATAACCTCCTTCCAACTTCGATGGCTGAGGTAATGGAAGCACCGAGAGGAGAGATACATACATACATACATATACCAAAGGCACTTCCCCCAATTTTGGGGGGTAGCCGACAACAACAAGAAACAAAACAAAAAGGGGACCTCTACTCTCTACGTTCCTCCAGCCTAACCAGGGACTCAGCCGAGTTCAGCTGGTACTGCTAGGGTGCCACAGCCCAACCTCCCACATTTCCACCACAGATGAAGCTTCATACTGCTGAGTCCCCTACTGCTGCTACCTCCGCGGTCATCTAAGGCACCGGAGGAAGCAGCAGGGCCTACCGGAACTGCGTCACAATCGCTCGCCATTCATTCCTATTTCTAGCACGCTCTCTTGCCTCTCTCACATCTATCCTCCTATCACCCAGAGCTTTCTTCACACCATCCATCCACCCAAACCTTGGCCTTCCTCTTGTACTTCTCCCATCAACTCTTGCATTCATCACCTTCTTTACAGCCCTTATAGGCCGACGCCAAGACCTTGCCTTATTAAGGGCCCTTTGTTCTGGATTGAGGTCGTCTTTGAAGGTGTTAAATTGAAATACAGTTTACTAACAAACACGTACATATATGTGTAGGCGACTTTGTACAATGCCTTGTTCGAGTGTCAGAGGAACAAGATATACTAAATCGTATAATGATCTCAACAGCTGGTAAGACAAGCCTTAATGACCAGGGATGTTAAGCATATTAGTCTGATATTAGCCTCCTTCTCTCTCTCTCTCTCTCTCTCTCTCTCTCTCTCTCTCTCTCTCTCTCTCTCTCTCTCCTCTCTCTCTCTCTCTCTAAGGATGTGTAAGGATGCAGAGGAAATCATTGATATAACTTATGATGCCATCCAACAACATACTTATGAAGAAATAAATTATCAGATGGAAACAAATAATAGACCCAAGAGACTCTACCCGGACCTACATACTTTTAGGGAAGAGCAAGAACAAGAAAAAAAAAGAAAAGAAAGATATAGTCTGTAATAGGCTGAAAAGAGGGAATTGCAAATTTGGCGAAAGATGCTACTACAAGCATCCAAAGATATGCCATAATTATGAAATATATGGTAAATGTGCGTATTTAGACGGATATGGAGACGAATGCAGAGATCTCCATCCAAAAATATGCAAAACCCTAAAAGAAGGAAAAGGATGCAGTTTCAACAAAAAATGTCGATATATGCATCCTGCAACTATGAATGAGAGTAAGAAAACTCAGCAAACTGAAAAGAAAAACAAAAATGAAACAAAAAAAGAAACAAAAAAGCAGACCGCGTATATACCGCACTATGCACCAAACAAGGCCTTTCAACCTAAAGCTCCACAAATAGAGCCCAACTACCAAGAATGCATATATAATGCCAGGGGTTGGTGCAGATATGGAGATAATTGCAGGTTTACACACAAAAATAAGTATGAAGGCGAAAGAACAAATATTATGGAAAAGTTGGATTTTTTAATGGCAGAATTCCGAGAAATGAAGAAAAGAACATCATATCAGAACAGGAAGGAAGCATGGGAGAATACATATTATTACCAGTATTAAATAATGGAAATGAGACACAAACCATAATAGTGATGAATGCACAGGGTTTAGTCACAAGTAACTCTAAAAGGAAAATAGAGTTCCTAGAAGAACTAACCCAAATTGAAAAAATAGATATATTAAATATAAGTGAAACATGGTATTCCCAAGAGACTGGCAGTGATGACCAGATAAAGGGTTTCCAAACTTATAGATCAGACAGAAAAAAATAGGAATCAAGGGGGAACCGCAATATATGGAAGAGACATAAATCAAGGAAAAGTCTGTGAAAAATACAGCAACACAGAATGTGAATTGATTGCGGTAGAATTTGAATTTGAAAAACTAGTGAATATTGTAGTTTACAGACCCCCAAATACTAAGGAGTTTGACATAATAATAGAAAAAATAGATGATATATGTAGAAACCATAAAGACTGGAATATACTCCTATCCGGAGATTTTAACTTTCCTTTCGTGGATTGGAAAGAACGGATAGAAGAAAGTGGTTGTATGTATACATATAAAAAAGAGAGTAATAGTAGCGCAGAAGATAAGAGGCAATTTGAAAAGCTTCAAGATATGCTATTAGAACATAATATACAACAAATAAACCACATTCCAACAAGAAAGGAAAATGTCCTAGATCTAGTATTTGTGAATGAGGTGAATTATGTTAAAGAAATAATAGTGTATAACACGGGAATTTCAGACCACAATGTCATAGAATTGATAGTTCATTCCAAAGCAAGTGATCACAGAATTAATAAAAGCACAAAACTTTGGGAAGGATATGGAAAATATAACTTTTACAGTAAGAATATAAAATGGTCAGAAATAAATGAAGAACTGAATAAAGAATGGAAAAATGTATTTATAAGTGATAATATACAGGTAAATACGGATATACTGTACAAAATACTGGAGAAAATTGTTGAAAAATATGTACCGAAAAAAAACAATAAACAAAAGACGTGCATACCAAGAGACAGAAGGATCTTATTTCAGAAAATTAAAAAGTGGAAGAAAAATCTTGCAAAAGAAAAAAATGTGTGGAAAATGAGGGAAATAAAATGTAAGATAGAAAATGCAGAACAAAAGATTATGCAGTCGAAAGAAAATGAAAAAAGGGACTTAGAAGAAAGGACACTTCAAAATATAAAAAGAAACCCCAAAGTACTTTACTCCTATGCAAAAAAGATGAATAAAAGGAGAATAGAAATAGGCCCTCTAAGAATTGAAGGACGGCTAACGAATGAAAAAAAGGAAATATGCAACATATTAGCAGAAAAATATAAGAGTGAGTTCACGCCAAGAATTGCGAATGAGAATAATGAAACAGAAATGAGAGAAGAAAATGTTGAATATCTAACGGATATAGATATTAATGAAGCAGATATTGTCACGGCTATAAACGAAATTAAAAATGGATCGGCAGCCGGACCAGATGGAGTTCCAGCGATTTTGTTAAAAAAAAACTGCAAACACTATCGCAAAGCCACTTGCAATACTGCTAAGACAGAGTATAGATATGAGCGAGATATATGTTAAACATAAATTAGCTTATATAACCCCTATCTTCAAAAGTGGATCAAGACTAGAGGCAAGCAATTATAGACCTGTTAGTCTAACATCACATATTATGAAAGTGTATGAGAGGGTAATAAAAAAGAAAATAATGAACCATTTGGTCAAAAATAATTTGTTTAATATGGGTCAACACGGTTTCGTACCTGGAAAAAGTACACAGACCCAACTGATAGCTCACTATGAAAACATATACAATAATATGATAAATGAAAAAGACACAGATGTGATCTATCTAGATTTTGCAAAAGCCTTTGACAAGGTAGACCATAACATATTGGAGAAAAAAATGAGAAAGCATAATATTGTGGGAAAGATAGGAAAATGGGTAAAAGAATTCCTGCAAAACAGAAAACAGATAGTGGTTGCAAATGACGAGAAATCAGATGAAGCCCAGGTAATATCTGGTGTGCCCCAAGGTACGGTATTAGCTGCACTGCTATTTGTTATTATGATCTCAGACATAGACTGTGATGTTGAAAACTCCGTAGTGAGAAGTTTCGCCGATGACACAAGAATAAGTAGAGAAATTACTTGTGATGAAGATAGGAACTCACTACAAAGAGATCTAAACAAAATATATGAATGGGCGGAGATAAATAGGATGGTATTTAACTCCGATAAATTCGAATCAATAAATTATGGAAACAGAGAAGGAATGGTGTATGTATACAAGGGACCTAATAATGAGACAATCACAAACAAGGAAGCAATTAAAGACCTTGGTGTAATTTTAAATAGGAATATGTTATGCAACGACCAAATAGCAACACTGTTGGCTAAATGTAAAGCAAAAATGGGAATGTTATTCAGACACTTTAAAACAAGAAAAGCTGAACACATGATTATGCTTTACAAAACTTATGTGCGTAGTACACTCGAGTACTGCAATGTGATATGGTACCCACACTACCAAAAGGATATTGCGCAAATAGAGAGTGTACAAAGGTCCTATACTGCTAGAATAGAAGAAGTTAAGGACCTTGATTACTGGGAAAGACTGCAATTTTTAAAACTATACAGTCTAGAAAGGAGAAGAGAACGCTACATGATAATACAAGCATGGAAGCAAATAGAAGGAATTGCTGAAAACATCATGGAGCTTAAAGTATCAGAAAGAGCAAGCCGAGGTAGATTAATAGTACCAAAAAGCATTCCAGGTAAACTGAGAAAGGCGCACAGGACATTAATCCACTACGCACCAGCATCGATAATGCAGCGACTATTTAATGTGCTGCCAGCTCATCTAAGAAACATATCAGGAGTGAGCGTAGATGCGTTTAAAAATCAGCTCGATAAATACCTAAGATGCATCCCAGACCATCCAAGACTGGAAGATGCAAAATACACCGGAAGATGTATTAGCAACTCTCTGGTGGAAGTACGAGGTGCCTCACACTGAGGGACCTGGGGGAACCCAAACAAAAAATAAGGCAATAAGGTAAGGCTCTCTC
>NC_090727.1:29490250-29495250 GCF_036898095.1 Palaemon carinicauda
TGTTTTTAAATATGATGGTAAGAAAAAACAATAAAAAAAGAATGAAAGGTCCGTTTAAAGATTTAAACGCTCATGAATGGCAGGGACAAGGGACAATGACATTGCCCTATCGAGCAGGACAATGCTCTAGAGATTGATACATACGATCAACGCCCAAGCCCCCTCTCCACACAAGCTAGGACCAAGGAGGTCCAGGCAATGGCTGCTGATGACTAGGCAGAGAGATATATAGGCTTCCCAAACACCCCATTCTTAGCTTACTAGGATGGTGATGTTGCAGCGACCAAAAAAACTAACGAGTTTGAACAGGACTCGAATCCCAGTCTGGCGTTCACCAGTCAGGAATGTTACCACATGCGGTTTATAAAGATAATGAAAATGACATTTGAACATGGAAGGAGGGTATTTTGGTCAATAAGGGAAGCTCATTGTGGGCCTTTAAATCATGCATTTCCTATGACAAATTTACTTATGACCTTTAAAAATAGAATTAAAAGCTCTGTATGTCCTATGAGGAACCTGAAAAATTCATAATAGTCAACAGGGGAAATGTGATGCCTATTAAAAAAAAATGTGTTGAAATAAGACCGCTTTTTTTTCTATCACTATGAAACGAGAAATCTGAACTGCATTTCTCGTCGACGCAAAGCTACTGTTCCTCACATGCCAACATTTTGTTCGATGTTTGACGACTACGAAGTCTTTGTGGATCCTGTGTTTTGTTATGTATTTTTCCTTTTTCTTCCAAGCAAGACAGGATCAAGAAAGCTTTCCATGTTGGCGTGATTGAAAGTTTGGTGGCCCGTTCTTGGGAAAGTTTAAACTTGCAGTTTCATTCAATTCTTAGTAAACATTAGATATTGGACAATAAGTGAAGGATTCGATAAAGAAACAATATGGCAGCATTGTTGAGGCCCTAAGGTGAAACTAGTAAATCAAATATCTTTTTTAGCTTAAATAAAACTATGATTTTTTTTATGTATCGATTGCTAGGTAAAATGTAATGCCTATGTCTAGATCAAAGAGCTACACGTGGGAATAACTGTTGTCTAGAACAAAACGTCTTTGAAATCTGGTCTAGGGAACCATTGTTTATTTATTTATTTATTTATTTATTCTTAGAATTTTTACAAAATAATCTTTATTGCTAATCAGATCCCATTTCTAGTAATAATCTCTCTCTCTCTCTCTCTCTCTCTCTCTCTCTCTCTCTCTCTCTCTCTCTCTCTCTCTCTCTCTCTCTCTCTCCCAAACTATAAGTAACTTATATGATATATGGTAAGATCCATCTAGCTGTATGTTGTTGAATCGAGAACAGTACAATTTAAAGCAATATACGTTGTAGTAATTCAAGAATGCACCTTTCCCAATATTATCACTCCACTTGATATGATGCAATACCTTTAAAGGGACTAGATAATGAATTATGACAAAGATATTTACCGCGGAGTGATGCAAAAAGTCGCCATATGCGTGAAGTTATTTCTTAAATTCGACCTCTCTCTCTCTCTCTCTCTCTCTCTCTCTCTCTCTCTCTCTCTCTCTCTCTCTCTCTCTCTCTCTTTGTCTTTGTCTTCTAGAAATTCAATTCCGCTGGAGACATAGCGTGGCCCCTTTCTCATGCTATGTCAGGTATCACTAAATTAATATTTGTCTGTTTGATATTTGATGCTGAAACTAGATCATCAAGGTGCTACGAATATTCATCATTACGCTGTCTTTGTATCGTGTCGAGTAATTTTGCTGAGAATAATAGCATATGTGTAAATATGAATAAATATATTTTTATATATGTATGTATATAAATATATATATATATATATATATATATATATATATATATATATATATATATATATATATATATACAGTACATATATATATGTATATATATACATATATATACAGTATATATATATATATATATATATATATATATATATATATATATATATATATGTATATATACATATATATTAAATTATGGGCTTTCTTACTATAAACAGTCAAAAGAAAATAAGAAATTAAAAGGAATACCTAAAACTCAAACTGTTTTTCAGCTTCAAATAAATACATTTTTCAATATCTAAGTTATAGGTATCGAGAGAGAGAGAGAGAGAGAGAGAGAGAGAGAGAGAGAGAGAGAGAGAGAGAGAGAGAGATTCAGAGTTTGGCTTTCAATGAAAAAGACTTTTCAAATAAAATCGGGACATTAATGTGTCGTACAATTCTGTTAAGGTTCAATTTAGTAGAGATGAAATAGTTGTTTTAATTAAGAATTCATACTTCATTATATAATTTGTAAGAAGTTTCAGTTAAATTCATACTGCTGCCTCTATTATGATTTCACAAAGTCATCCCAAGCACATGTGCTCTTGAAACCAGGTGCCTTCCGCTTTCTGAACAGATAGAAATTGGTTACGGTTCATTTTCCTTTTGCCTACACATAGCAAGTAGTCTGGCCTATTCTTCACACATTCTCCGCTGTCCCCATACAACTGACAACACTGGGATTACCAAATAATTCTTCTCTCAAGGGGTTAACTACTGCACTGTAATTGTTGTTCAGTGGCCACTTTCCCTCTTGGTAAGGGTAGAAGAGACACTTAAGCTATGGTAAGTAGCTCTCCTAAGAGAAGGACACCCCAAAACCAAATCATTGTTCTCTAGTCTTGGGTAGTGCCATAGCCTCTGTACCATGGTATTCCACTGTCTTGGGTACAATTGTTCACATTATTCTATCTTATTTCCCTTCCTCTTGTTTTGTTCAAGTTTTAATAGTTTGCATAGGAAATATTTATTTTAACATTGTTAATGTTCCTTTCCTCACTGGGCCATTTTGTCTGCTGGAGTCCCTTGGGCTTATAGCATCCTGCTTTTCCAACTAGGGTTGTAGCTTAGAAAGTAATAATAACAACAACAACAATAATAATAATAATAATAATAATAATAATAATAATAATAATAATAATAATAATAATACAGTAAACGCGAAAGCTTTTACCTGCAATTAAATATCAAACGACATAAAAGCTTTAGTCATTTTTAATAAATATTATAAACGATAATTCCATTAAAAATTATAAGCTATGAACTTCATTCGTGTTAAAGATGAAATGCGAGTTTTTCTTTTATGACGTGATAAGGTGAGAGACACAAAGGGTGAGTGATATTCAGAAGAAAGGGGAAAGAAAGTAGAATTTACGGGCGATGGTGAAGGAAAAGGGAATATTATGAACGGACGAAGGGAGGAAGATAATTGAATAAAACAAGGAAGGATATAAAGGATCTTCCTTCCTTATATCCATAATCCAGTTAGCATTTAGGATTGCGAGGCGTTTCGTGTTATCAGTGAAAAAGAATGTATAGGTAAATGAATAAACCGCTAATTCAATTATAGAAGAACGTGTTTGAACATGACTCTATCTAGCATATAGTACTGATGCAAATTATTTGAATTTGCATTGAATCTCGTATTCACCCTTTCACGTAGCAGTGGGCGTCTGCAGTGAAAACAACAAAAAAGTCAATTCTGTATACACTTTTTCAACTGAACCTTCTGTGCAATTAAACTTCCATAATTTCAGTCGCTTCATCCATAAAGGAACAGGGCTCATCAATAGTGCATCGAACCCCTCGTATACACACTTTCTTTAACTTAACATACTATATAGTCAAACCTCCACAGGTTCATTCACATCATACACGAACGAATAAAGCTCATTAGCAGGGCATCGAACCCCCTTATACACACATTTTTTTTACTGAACATACTGTAGTGAAACTTCCACAGGTTCAGTCATATCATACACGAACGAATAAGGCTTATCAGCAGCGCATCGAACCCCCGTATAAAAACATTCTTCAACTCAGCCTCTTAAGCAGCCAAAACTTCCAAAGCTTCAGTTGCTTCGTACAGAAACGAATAAGGCTCATCAGCATTGCATCGAACCCCCATATACACACATTCTTTAATTGAACCTTTTGGAGAGAGAGAGAGAGAGAGAGAGAGAGAGAGAGAGAGAGAGAGAGAGAGAGAGAGAGAGAGAGAGAGAGAGAGAGAGAGAGAGAGTTGTAAGCTATGTTACACAAGTCAAAAAATCCTATTAGAAATCATTCCTTGGCTTTGTCCTAACGGAATATAGAAATAAACCGAAAAACAGAAAAAACACACCAAGAAATGTTGTATTTCAAGGACGATATTTTACTTGAGATTTAGGAGTTGCTGCTGCCAAGACAACAGGTGTCAAGTTCAATGACCTCGCTGACGTTGAATGGACAGGAGAGTTTCAAGGAATGTAAATCTCAATGTTTTACGACGATAAATACTTTTGCAGACTCAGAAGTAGGAGCTTAAGATTCCAAGAAAAAGTTTAAACGTGGGAATCATATGTTTTTTAAGAAATTTTGGGAAATTTGCATTTTGGAAAATTGGAAATTGTTAAAATTGTGTACCCATTATCATTATTATCATTACTATCATCATGATGATGATGGTGATGATGATGATGGTGATGATTATTATCATTATTATTATTATTATTATTATCATTATTATTATTATTATTATTATTATTATTATTATCACATCCCTAGTTGGAAAAGCAATATGCTATAAGCCCAAAGGCTACCACTGGGAAAATAGCCCAGTGAGGATAGGAAACGAGGAAATGAATAAAATACATGAGAATTAATACAATCAAAATGAAATATTCTAGGAACAGTAACATATTAAATTTGATCATTCATATATAAACTATAAAACATAGAAAAACAAGTGGAAGATACATAAGATACAACAGCCTGCCAAGGGTACCCCTCAAGGCAAGAGAACTCTACACCAGACAGTAGAAGACCATGGTAGAGAGGCTATGGCATAAATAATAAAGAATACGTCATGAACGATTTTTTTTTCTCTTCAAAGAAATAAGATTGTGAAAATTATAACAACTCAATATAGATTATCTTGTTTTACTCTATGCTCTGTAAAAGGGGCTATT
>NC_090727.1:29505250-29510250 GCF_036898095.1 Palaemon carinicauda
TACTGCCTTCTGACTGAATTTCCAGTTGTGCTGCCTTCTGACTGAATTTCCAGTTGTACTGCCTTCTGACTGAATTTCCAGTTGTACTGCCTTCTAACTAAATTCCCAGTTGGGCTGCCTCCTGTGTGAATTCCTAGTTGTACTGCATTCTGACTGAATTCCCGCTTGTACTGCCTTCTGACTGAAATTCCAGTTGTGCTGCCTTTTGACTGAATTTCCAGTTGTACTGACTTCTGACTGAATTCCCACTTGTACTGCCTTCTGACTGAAATTCCAGTTGTGCTGCCCTCTGACTGAATTTCCAGTTGTGCTGCCTTCTGACTGAATTTCCAGTTGTGCTGCCTTCTGACTGAATTTCCAGTTGTGCTGCCCTCTGACTGAATTCCCAGTTGTACTGCCTTCTGACTGAATTTCCAGCTGTGCTGCCTTCTGACTGAATTCCCAGTTGTTTTGTCTTCTGACTGAATTCCCAGTTGTACTGCCTTCTGACTGAATTCCCAGTTGTGCTGCCTTCTGACTGAATTCCCAGTTGTACTGCCTTCTAACTGAGTTTCCCGTTGTACTGCCTTCTGACTAAATTCCCAGTTGGGCTGCCTCCTGTCTGAATTTCCAGTTGTACTGCATTCTGACTGAACTCCCACTTGTACTGCCTTCTGACTGAAATTCCAGTTGTGCTGCCTTTTGACTGAATTTCCAGTTGTACTGCCTTCTGACTGAATTTCCAGTTGTGCTGCCTTCTGACTGAATTTCCAGTTGTGCTGCCCTCTGACTGAATTCCCAGTTGTACTGCCTTCTGACTGAATTTCCAGCTGTGCTGCCTTCCCAGTTGTACTGCCTTCTGACTGAATTTCCAGTTGTGCTGCCTTCTGACTGAATTCCCAGTTGTGCTGCCTTCTGGCTGAATTCCCAGTTGTACTGCCTTCAGACTGAATTTCCAGTTGTGCTAGTTGTGCTGCCTTCTGACTGAATATATTTGTGATCAGGTTTGGACAAGAACAAATAAACTCATTTTTAACGATATGTGATCGGTTTTGGTTCATTATAATGTGTTTGTCAAAAAGATTCTTTTATCAGCAGTAATATAAATATACTATCTTGAAATATCTTATCAAGTTGATAAATGACAAGATCTTCTTCCAATACAGTGGAAGGATAAACTATGGAAATAAACGATTACGTAAACAATGAAGAAAATAGACGTAGGCTAATCGTGCCAGAGAGCCAAGCTGAAATTCAACAATGAATTTGAAGAACATTTTTGCAAATCTTATCTTTGATTATCCAGCTACTTTAGTAAATAGATAGCCTCTTGGGATGATATACACAGAGCCTTCTATCATGTTGTGTTTACCAAAAGTAATCCAGGTCTAGAAGCAGTCAAGTAGGGAAAGAAATCTTAGGAGCAAAAAAATAACCTTTAAAAGAGTATAAAAAAAATTAAACACGATAAGATGATTATTGTGAAATAAATACGTAGCATGTAAACTATCAAATGTGGCTTAACAGCAAAAGCAAAAGATCCCTCATGAATAGCAAGACAACGCCCTAGATAGTGATCATAAATCCATATTATCAGCGTCCAAGTCCCCTCTCCACCCAAGCACGACTAGGTAGTGCCAGGTAATGGTTTCTGAAAACTCAGCAGGTAGACCTATAGGTTCTCCCAAACACCCCATCGTTAGTTCACAAGGATTAAGGTTACAGACGCTATAAGAAACTGTCGAATTTGAGCAGAATTCGATCTCAAGACCAGCAGAACGCTAGGCAGAGACGTTTCCAATAGGCCACCACAACCCAATGTTTGTGCTTCTGAAGTTCAATCTCTCAGTAATCACGGCCGGAAGGATACATTTAAAATGCTGTGTAATATTCAACCTCATAAAAAAAGTAAAAATTGTGGGAAATAAATGCTAGCCTTGTGCTGTAGGGTGGATAGTATATTCAGGGAGGATCTGAAGGAAAATAATAATTAGAATAATGGAAAATCACATTAGTTATGTAAAAAGCCTTGTTCAATAATTCAAACAAGAGGCTGCTGTTGAAGAACAGACATGGCCGTAATATTCAGAACACGTTAGAATTGAATATTCAAAGCATCCTTGTCATAGATAGATTCTATAATATCTTTAATTTCTTGTAAGTGTGCATATATACAATAGATAAAGTCATATATCTACCTATCTATCTATCTATCTATCTATCTATCTATCTATATATATATATATATATATATATATATATATGTATATATATATATATATATATATATATATATATATATATATATATATATATATATATATATTTATACATATATAGTATATATATATATATATATATATATATATATATATGTGTGTGTGTGTGTGTGTATGAGTATATACATATACAGTATATATATGTATATACTGTGTGTGTGTATATATATATATATATATATACATATATATATATATATATATATATATATATATATATATATATATATATATATATATATATATATATATAGTATATATATATATATATATATATATATATATATATATATTATATATGCATATATATATATATATATATATATATATATGTGCGTGTATTTATGTCTATATATATATATATATATATATATATATATATATATATATATATATATATATATATATATATATATTCAAAACATCTCAAGAATCGTTCACTAATGTATGATCCGTTCTATGATTTAGAAAGATGCCAGTTCTAACTGAATACTTTTTTTATGAATATGTGTAATTATTATAACATTCAGAATCAGCTTTTTATTTCTCTAATATTATCTCTAAAACTTAAAAATATCATGAAATGCTTAAAATGGTTTGGAATCTCTTGAGGACCCCCACCCCCCCCCCCACCCCACCCAGGACTGCTGAACTCATCATAATAACGAGAGGTGGAAATACCAGTTAAGTTTTCTTGAAGGGGAACCCCCAGGAATTCTTCAAATACCCCAGAGAGGATGAAGCCGTATTAAACAAATTCCCCGCTCTATATGGAAGGAATGGAAGGGAAGAAATCATCTCGAAGAGAAGAAATTGTCTCAATGGGAAGAAATCATCTCGATGGGAAGAAATCATCTCGATGGCGAGAAATCATCTCGATGGGAAGAAATCATTTTGAAGGGAGGAAACTATTTTGGAGGGAAAAAATCATCTCGAAAGGAAGAAATCATCTCATAAGGGGAAAAATCATCTCGACGGGGAGAAATCCTCTAAACGGGAGAGAAAACATCTCAATAGGAAGAAATCATGTTGAAGGAAGAAAATTATCTCGAAGAAAAGAAATTATCTCAAAAGAGAAGAAATCATCTCGAAGGGTAGAAATCATCTCCAAAGGACTAGAAGGGAAGAAATTTTCTCGAAGGGGAAGAAATCCTCTCACAGGAAGAAATCATCTCGCTGGAAGAAATCATCTCGTAGGGAAGATATCATCTTGAAGGGATGAAATCATCTCACAGGGAAGAAATCATCTCGAAGAGAAGTCATATCAAAGGGAAGATATCATCTTGAAGGGGAAGAAATCATCTCGCAGCAAAACATAGTCCCTCGATATTGTATTTTCTTAATGTAATTTTCAGATCCTGCTAATACTGAGGCGATCGTCTCTTGCTGCAATAAGACAATATTTCTTTAGAGAACCTTTTATTCAAAGGCTTTGTTGCTAGGTAACAATTTATTGTGTTTTATAACGGAATTTTTCACAAGATTATTTCCATCACCACCAGTTGTTAGGGGAAAATACGTAATTTATACTTCATTGCTTTAAATTGATATATATATATATATATATATATATATATATATATATATATATATATATATATAGGTGTGTGTATAGTGTATATGTATAATATATATATATATATATATATATATATATATATATATATATATATATATATAGTATATATACATATATAATATATACATATAATATATATATATATATATATATATATATATATATATATATATATATATATATATATACATATGTGTGTGTGTGTGCATTTATATTTGTATATATATACATACATACATATATATATATATATATATATATATATATATGCCTGTATATATATATATATATATATATATATATATATATATATACATATATATACACACATATACATATATATATATATATATATATATATATATATATATATATATATATATATACTGTGTATATATATATATATACTGTATATATATATATAAATATATGTGCATATATATGTATATATAAAAATATATATATACATATATACACACACATACATATATATATATATATATATATATATATATATATATATATATAATTATATTCATATATGTATATATATATACATACATATATATATATATATATATATATATATATATATATATATATATATATATATAATATACATATGTGTGTGTGAGAGAGAGAGAGAGAGATCCAATGAGATATATATCAATTTGATTCGAAAAGTATTAAATTTTATGTGATCAGACAAAATAACTGCCATAAAGTAAAGGAAATAGATTAACATTGCCCAAGAAGTATTACATTTCCAGATCAAAACTTCACCTCTCTCACTATCATCAATAGATTATCCCTCGAGCCAGAAAGATGGTTCCGAGTTTCAAGGTGTAGAAAGAGAGAGAAAGACTTTTTTTAACTTATGAGGAAACTGTTAAAGAAAAAAAATCAAGTCTAGTATATCAAATTTCAATTCTTTATATATCACCATCTACACAAAGCACTAGAAGATTTGAAAGACCCAGGCCTACATGGCTGAGGTCTATGAAACGTGAAGTAGATGATGAATGTAGAAGTACTGATTTAAAAACTCAAGATGGAGATGACTGTCGAAATCTAACCGAGGCCCTTTGCGTCAATAGGTGTAGGAGGAGATGATGATGATGATGCTGATGATGATGATGAATATATGATTAAATAATTCCTGA
>NC_090727.1:29520491-29542378 GCF_036898095.1 Palaemon carinicauda
AGAGAACTCTAACCCAAGACAGTGGAAGACCATGCGGCTATGGCACTAGGGATATATACATAGTTTTACAAAGAATATTGTATAATCATGTACAATCTATTAAGGATTTTAAAGGTTAGGATCTTTATTCGATTTCATTTGTGAAAAATAACACGAATGTGATAAATAAAAACATGATAAACAGTTTTGTTCTGCATGAATAACTTATTTGAAAATGAAATGTATGCCAGTAAAAATACTATTTATTCCTTTCCTAAAACACCGAATTTATTTTGTAATAAATGAGACATTAAAGAATTTGACATGAATTAGAGTTTGCGAAATGTCTTAGAGACAAACATTTTTAAAATAGCTTCCTTATTAGTAAATTCTTTACAAATATTTAGAATAATAAACAGGGAAAAATAGCCCATTAAGGAAAGGAAATAAGGAAATAAATAAATGATATGAGATATAATGAACAATTAAAATGAAATATTTTGAAAACAGT
The DNA here is from genome assembly GCF_036898095.1 of Palaemon carinicauda. NCBI lineage: Eukaryota > Metazoa > Arthropoda > Malacostraca > Decapoda > Palaemonidae > Palaemon > Palaemon carinicauda. The sequence goes on from NC_090727.1 coordinate 29,520,982, forward strand.
AGCAACATCAAAAAAATATATTTCATATATAAGCTATCACAAGACTTATTTCGGCCTATTCAACATATAAATGAACCGGAGAAGTATGGGAAATAGCCAAGATTAAATAGGATAACGTCCCACTAAAAAATAACTTTACCTGCAATTATACCACGAATAACTAGAGGGGCACTCAGTAGAGCGCTAATCTCCGCCGCGGCAGCTTATTTCTTGACCTTTTGCTCGGCCTTGACCTTGACCTTTGACAAATATGTTTATTAATTGGCGTGGATTTTCATACACCCAATTATGAACCAAGTTTAAAGTCTCTGTGACAACGATGTCCAAACTTATGGCTGATTACGTGAATTGAACATTTTGTTTGACTGTGACCATAAGCTTTGACCTTGACCTTGACCTTCCAAAATTTAATAATTTCCAGGTTTTTACATAACAGTTAATCCCTGCAAGTTACATTATTCTGCGATTAAAATTGTGGTCAGGAAGCTGTTCACAAACAAACACACACACACAAATACACAAACGGGGTAAAACATAATCTCCTTCCAACTTCGTTGGCTGAGGTAATGAAAGCACCGTGAGGAGAGATATACATGGTAATTACAGCCCTTATAGGCCGACGCCAAGACCTTGCCTTATCAAGGGCCCTTTGTTCTGCATTGATGACGCCTTTGAAGGTGTTAAATTCAAATAGAGTTTACTAATAAACGCGTACATATGTGTGTAGGCGACTTTGTACAATGCCTTGTTCGAGTGTCAGAGGAACACGATATACTAAATCGTATAATGATCACAACAGCCGGTAAGACAAGTCTTAATGGCCAGGGATGTTAAGCATATTAGTCCGATATTAACCTCCCCCTCTCTCTCTCTCTCTCTCTCTCTCTCTCTCTCTCTCTCCTCTCTCTCTCTCTCTCTCTCTCTCTCTCTCTCTTACTAAGAATTTCTTTTAGTAGTATTTCTGACCCTTTTCTCTCTCTCTCTCTCTCTCTCCTCCTCTCTCTCTCTCTTTTACTAAGTATTTCTTGTAGTAGTATTTTTGACCTCTCTCTCTCTCTCTCTCTCTCTCTCTCTCTCTCTCCTCTCTCTCTCTCTTTTACTAAGTATTTCTTTTAGCAGTATTTCTGGCCCTTCTCTCTCTCTCTCTCTCTCTCTCTCTCTCTCTCTCTCTCTCTCTCTCTCTCTCTCTCTCTTTTACTAAGTATTTCTTTTAGTAGTATTTCTGACCCTCTCTCTCTCTCTCTCTCTCCTCTCTCTCTCTCTCTCTCTCTCTCTCTCTCTCTCTCTCTCTCTCTCTCTCTTACTAAGTATTTCTCTTAGTAGTATGTCTGACCTCTCTCTCTCTCTCTCTCTCCTCTCTCTCTCTCTCTCTCTCTCTCTCTCTCTCTCTCTCTCTCTCATAGAAGTATTTTCTGAGCATTCCCCCAATTCTCTCAATTCTCCTTATCTTTACACATTTATCCTTTATTTCAATTACCATTATGCAGACACTTGAGATACCCCTGTGATATAAACCATAAGAGAGCTTTGTACAGCATTAGAAATTATACGAAGGGCTTCGCATACTCAAAGGCTTTCGCAAAAACCAAATTGCACACATGGGGACAGATTATTACCTTCAGCATACCTATTTAGATGTTTTACCCCCCTCCCCCCGAAAAAATATATGGGAACTAAGGAAATGGTGGGTAGGAAACCATCAGGGATATACACAACACATTTACCTAATAGAGTGACATTGTCAATTTTCCAAGTGCAAAAGGAACTTCTTGCTAAAATACAAAATGTAACAGACAACTTATGAGATTTAATATCAGCGGTCTTTATTTAAAACAAAGTAGAAATATCATTTTGGTCTACACCTATGTAGGTATCAAGATCCGACAAGGGTGCTTTAATTTCACGCGACCGAAAAGCTAAATTAGTTAATAAAGCAATGGAACAAACAAAATTTATGTATATACACATACAGATATATATATATATATATATATATATATATATATATATATATATATAGTAGATTATATTGTACATACATTTAATACACACACACACACACACACACATATATATATATATATATATATATATATATATATATATACATACATATATATACATATATATCTATATATATGTGTGTGTGTATTAAATGTATGTACAATATAATCTACTATATATATATATATATATATATATATATATATATATATATATATATATATAATGTGTGTATGTGTATTAAATGTATGTATATATATATAATCTACTGTATATATACATATATATATATATATATATATATATATATATATATATACATATATGTAAATATATATGTGTGTGTGTGTGATTTGCAGGTACCAATCCGAAAAAAAACATCATCCTCAAAATCACGTCCGCTTTGAAGGTATATGCATTTCTCCCGCCTCTCATCGCCCCTCTAGCGTCCACTTTTGAAACTACTTCAATCCCATCTCTATTATGATAAGACTCCCCCTTTCCGTCATCTGTCATCCTGTTTTAAGAAATCTCAATTATGCATTAACTATTCCCCTCTATTTCATGCAATTCCCAAAAGCATTTATAGGAAACGAGACTTGACGCCTGTCAATTGTACTAAGTTCAAACCAATATCTCTAAATATTGAAAAACCACGGAAGGGAAAATATTTATGAAAAGTTTCACCTTATATCCGTATATTTATATAAAAGTATTTATATTTTTTATGAAATCAGGAATACACTAAAGCTCGTCTTCTCCTAATATATTAATATTATCATTAATATGAAAATAACATAGAATATTTTCAGCTTGGGCTGCAAAAGTAAGAGTGAGGAAAAGGATGATTATTATAATTATGGATATCAATACTGCCTGGAAGAATGAAGAATGATATGCTCTTTAACTTGCTGTCTCGCAGAATATTTGTGTTGTTTAAGGAAATACTGGTGTATATTATTTCTTCGTTTCAAAAGATGAAAAATGCTGCGGTAAAACCGCCTTTACAGTGGACTCTTATAATTCCGTACTCTAATTTGCTTTAAAGAGGTTAGATAAAAATCAACAAATTTACCTGGTTCGTCTTTATACCACATTCAGTTTTCAGGGGAAATCCTTTTTATGTACAGTCGTAAATAAATGACTATTATGATGGCTATATGAGTCAAACAAAATTCCATCTCTTTCATTGCAGTTTTCTTAAATCGATATGGCAGGAGTTAACAGGTAAGCATTCTTAGTGTAAACTCCATAAGCTATTTATAAATTAAAATCCTCTTAATTTATGCAATATTTCGTACATAGGCTTTACCTCTGATAGGAGTCTGACTTGTATAAGGTAAACATCTGTTGGTAAGACAATAAGCTTAATAATAATGTAAATAAAACTCTTTAGCTTTACCGTTTAGGTCAGGTTTCATCCTCTCCTTCCTGTTGCTTCTTATTTTTGTTATATGCTTTATCCTCTTAACTTTCTATAACCAGTTATAGTTCATTAAATGGAAGTAAGGAAGGCTTGTAGGCATCGTGTTGATATCAAATTAATTAAGTTAATTATGGGTTAATTACAAATTATCTCCTCTTAATTTCCTTAAATTGTCAGATTTACCTAAACCTTATTCTATAATTTTCCACAAAATTTGTATTTCCTTGTAACTTCCAGCATTAAGCATTTATGTAAAAACAGTTCACTTGGTAATACGTATTACCAAAAAATCAAATACGTCTTTAAAGACACCTATTTTAAAAATAAAATCTACTTATCCTAATGCCTCGTTCTGTTCGGAAGGATTAAATAGAAAGGCCACCTGAATAATGCAAAAGACTTAATGCACATTGTATATAACATTAGTCTATAAACAACGCTGGTACCATTTTGTGAGGGGGGGAGGGGGAGTCCAAACTTTTCAACAAGTCGAAGGAATCTTATGATTTATTAAGGATATATATGATCCCCCCAACCCCCATCCCACTTTTACCGTCTTCGCGAGATTTAGAACTTCGTCATTTCACTTCCTTTTCAATTTTTCCATTTTTTCTTATGTGAATCTTGGGAAGTTTTGGCATCAGTGCCAAGCAACTCTCTAAATGGTATTGCACGTTATGCGTTGCTTTTTAATCTGGAGAGTCTTTCCGGTGATACCCGAAAAATCTATCTATCTATCTATCTATATATATATATATATATATATATATATATATGTGTGTGTGTGTGTGTGTGTTTGTGTGCGTGTATGTAGAAATCACAAAAGCCAACACGTGACCAGCAAAAAAATATGTATTATAGCCACGAAAGACAAATGAAAACACTTGATGGAAGATAATAATTTCTTCCTTTAGTGACATCATGAATATCACTAATGAACGAATGTATATGTATGTGTGTATGTATATATATATATATATATATATATATATATATATATATATATATATATATATGTGTGTGTGTATATATATATATATATATATATATATATATATACACATACATACATATGTATATATATACATATATATACATATATATATATATATATACATACATATATATATATATATATATATATATATATATATATATATATATATATATATATATATATATATTCTAGGAGAAGAACAAAGGTGTAGATCAAAGAATTTCCGTTCGACCGAAATCTAAGAATTTCTGGCCATGTGCCCACGAGCTGCGTTGTCCAATAAACAATTTAATGCACGAAACAACGGTAGAAATAGAACGCAGAATAAGGAAAATTTTAGAAGTTCCTTCTCTGATATTTTGGTTATGGATTTTTGGTGCCAAATATTATTGGTCAATTCTTCAAGTATACTCATGAGCATAAAAATAAATAAATTCTTGAGTATTATATTGCTTAAATTATGGTACCCAATAGATTTTCTTGTGGTTTTTTTTTCTATATAATAAGGAGATTTTTCTACTGAGGAAAAATCAGAATAGTTTGGTAAAAATAAATTTCATTAAAAAAACTCTAATGGTTTTTGCTTTCTAAAAATTAGTTTTAAACATATTCACAATTATTTTGGAAATTTTATTCCGTATAGTTTGATAGGAATAAACGTCAGTTTTGATTCAGGAACCTGTTTCTTAATTTTTTTTTTTACGATAAATCAGAACTTTATGACGATACATGATAGCATGAACTTACGTAGATATCACAAGGACCTTTTTACACATTTCATATAAAGGTCTGTTTTTTTTTTTCTTTTCTTTCCTTTTAAGTACATGAGAATTTTACAAGACATACAGAAGTTCAGCTATTTAGGAGACAAAAAAAGTGATAGTATTGGAACGTGTTGATAGAATGATTTCAATATTGCATCATGATTTCATTATGGCCATTTGAGCTTTGATATCCAACAGATATACCTTTGAAACTGGCCGGAGACCATCCGTTTCTTGGGAATGTTCTCCCTTTTATATATATATATATATATATATATATATATATATAATTATAATTATACATATATATATGTATAATTATATATAAATCATATACTGTATAAATATGTGTAAATATATATATATATATATATATATATATATTTATATATATATGATTATATACATATATGTATATATAATATATATACATATATATATATATATATATATATATATATATGTATATATATGTGTATATATATATATATATATCATGTGTTAGTTACTCTCTCTCTCTCTCTCTCTCTCTCTCTCTCTCTCCCTCTCTCTCTCTCTCTCTCTCTCTCTCTCTCTCTCTCTCTCTCTCTCTCTCTCTCTCTCTCTCTCTGCAGCCATACAAGCCCAATAGCCAAAGGGGTATTGAATCTTTTAACAAACCGAATAAATATGTAATGGTAATGTATATTTACTGATAATGATTAAACAAGATGTAAGATTAATCGTTATGTTTTGGAATATTACTCTAAACCGTATTTAACGCAAAACGCTCTGTTTCCTTAAAGCTCTGGGCAATAAATTTTCTATTTTGTTTTTTTAAATCGTAATAATGATTTGTATTACTAAAACTTTTAAAGAAGAATCCTACTGATATAATGTGATATGTTATTATACGATTTTATATGAAAGGAAAGAAAAAATGGAACGAACAAGATGGTTAAATTATAGAGCATCACAGATGTCTGATCTCAGCCACAGGTTAATGGAGTCGTCCATGGCCTAAAATCTATCCGTGTTGGAAGTTTCGTCCAAATCCGTCAATTTGTTTTGACGTTACCTTTTAAGTGGAGAAAAATGCAAATCCGGATATAGAATCCGGATCTTGATTCGGATCATCTCCAAAATATAATTGGGTCGTCCATGGCCTATGATGTACCTGTGGAGGAAATTTCGTCAAAATCCGTCAAGTAGTTTTGACATAATCCTGTCAACAGACACATTTACAGACAAATAAATAAATAAACCGACTCGATTTTATAACCTTCCTAGCAGAGGTAATAAGAAACATGAATATTTACTTATTGTATTAATGAAGGCATTATTTATAAATGAATTGATCAAATGTATCGATCAATAATGCCTAGACGTTATTCATTAAGAATCAATAACTTTTGCACCATCTTTTTATTTGTTGCAATTCTAGCCATTCCTGAAAATGACCAACTGCGGCATTTAAAAACGGTACGAGAATGTAGTTTTAATACCTTATTAAGTTTCTCCAAACACACATACACCACAAACACAAACACACACATATATATATATATATATATATATATATATATATACACATATATATACATATATAAACATATTGTGAAGATGTCCTTGATTTAGTTAGCAATAACTTCTTAATTAGTCTAGTATCTTACCTCTTCCTTTAGTTTAATATTAATTGAATTTCTCTCAGGAGTTTACATAAGCAAAGTTTCGTGGGTGAGGGATACGAATGCTGGTTTCTTTCTTTACTAGACATAAAAAGGGGTTTGAACAGGCACTTACAAGCAGTCAAAAACAAAAGCGTGGTTTCTACATTAACACTTAGTGATGAACTCAGACGTCTTGACACTGGCTGGAGAATTTGGTGAATCCTGGTTTAGTTAGGCCTAAACGTCATCTATAGGCCTACTGTCGTCGCTGAAGTATAAGCCTTCGTCAGGTGTTGGGAAGGCTGGCGCGAAGTTCTAGACACGCCTTGGTCACTCGGGGACGTCACGCCTCTCGGTCGCTCTGGGACGTCTCGCCAAACGCACTCACAGACACTCAGGTGCGGGCGTAGTAACTTTGTTCGTCGTCCTTCGTTCTCAGGGGTAATTGTTCCCCTGTAATTTCGCGGCTGCTTTAGTATTCTACGTAATCGCCGTCCCTCAATTTGGTATAGGCAGCCGCCATGTGTTGTCGTCAAGGAGACCCGGCAGGTTAAGTAGGTCGTTAGACCTATTATACAGAGTGACTACTAGGAAGAGAGCGAGATGCCGTCTTCTCGTTGCTTATATATGGTCGTCCTGGGCGTGTCAAGCTATCCTTAATCACGTGACTTTTTCCCGGCTTCCACGTCTCATTCGTCTATGTTCCGTTCGACATTCAAGAACGGATCCTGTCGTTTGGGGGGGTTGTTTACGGGAAAGAACCCTGGAGTCAGCGAAATTAGTTGAAAACATCCTACCTAACTCCCGTTCACTCTCCTGTCTCTCCACAACTCTTTCTATATCTTTACAATTACTACTAACTGCATTTGTCTCCCCATTTCCTATTAATTAACAAAACCCACAAATAAAGACATCAATAACATACACAAACCTTCTGCATATGAAACTTACTCAAAAATAAGCATCTGTCTGACACCACTCGGCCAGCTACTAGGATTCTTATAGAATCCTCACATACAACAAAACAACAAACCTATTCTTTAGGTTTCCCAGTAATAACTAGTAGCAACTCATTAATCCTTTCCAATTTTCTGAAAACCAAACACTTCACCACATTATATGTTACCACAGTAATAAGTACAATCAAAAACACATTACACATAGTCAGAAATGGTGCAACATCTTGCTTGTAAAACAGAACATAATCATTATCAAGTGGCATTGCCACATTTTCTACCACTGTTAATTTGTCTAGCTGAAAATGATTAATCTTGTTCTCGTAACTCTTTGCAATGGAAGATTGATTTAACTCATAATGCAAAAACACACTTGGTACATAATAGAGACAATCATTTATCACTACTGAGCAAGAATCTGCAAATGACTTCAAGTTTCCTAACTGAAATGTTTGAGTCTTCCCATCACAAGTAACTTCTGCATTTTTAGTACTTTGTACATAAACAAAAATCTCATTACCTAAACGTAATGCCCTGTATGGCAAAGCAAAGGTTTCAAATTTACACTCTCTCATCAACTCATAATTCTCAAAGAAAATACCTTGGATACACGGAAAATTGCTCATAGGTTGTTTAATTTGCACAAAATTGCACATGGATTGACTTTCACTTATCAACACACACTGTTCTAAATCACCTTCTTCTAAAATAATCATCAACAACTTGTTCTTATCCAATGCTAGACGAACCTTCGGATGGTTCCAAATTATTGTTGCATTTCCTATCTTAACTGGGAAAGGATGTATTGTATATAGGTCAAACAAATTCATACCCTTGAAGGGGATCAATACCAACAAATACCCTTTTGTTACTTTCACAGTTGACATTGTGTAATACCAAAATATATCTTCTAGCAAAGGCTTGGAATGGCTATTTACCATACACCAATCGATAATTTCTTTCAAAGTTTTTGGAGAAATGATAGCAGGGCTGAGTATTCCCTTTTGTGCATTTATTAGTCCGTTCACAGATTCCTTGTGATCACCAATCTCGATTTCTACTTCATGAACCAACTTAAACACTTGTTCTATGTCACCTATTTTATCAGAAACATTCACGTTAACTTGATTAATAAATTCCACCATCTTTTTTATGTTCTCTACATTCTTATTATTATTTTCTATTAGAGTACTTATAAGATTACCCTTCTGATTAGCCCATTTCTCGATTAGTTCTACACGATCAGTCAAACCTTTTACATCGTTTTCTGTAGCCACTCCAAACAAAGCACTAAATGCACTACCTACAAAAGGTAATAAAGATCTCTTGTTTCTTTGAGGCCTGACAATGTCTTCAATTTTACCCTGTAAATTTCTTAATACTTCTACAAAGGCAGAATCACTATGGGTTAGTATGCACTTCCGTAGTTCTTTATCTAACTGGTTCAAATGTTCTTCCCTTTCTAATATTGAATCGACATTAATTTTTACTACAGCAAAATCTGTTAACAGTTCACCTTTTCCATGATTTTGTACCAAGGCCCCACTTTTAATGTCTATTTCGCAAGTGATACCGACCACCAGGGGTAGGATCAGTAGGAAGTTTTTCCACCACTTCCTGTAGAAGTTGAGAGGACCATGGATTAGTTTTTACAACCTTCATATGATTCCAATGGGCATACCTTACATCTAAATTCTGTTCATGTATCAGCTTAAATTTATTATTCCTTTCCCTTTCTAACACTCTATAAGGACCTTCAAATTTGGGAGATACCTTTTCATTTGGTCCTTCCTTTACATGTACCTTTATATATACTTGTGAGCCTATCTTCAGGTCAGTCATGGAACTAGTTGTGTCATAGTATTTCTTATTTACCTGTTGGCCCTTTTCTAAAGATTGTCTGGTTTGTCTTATTATTTGAAAGGTTCTTTGCAGTTTCCAAGCTATATAGTCCTGGTAATCATATGTGTGCCTAGGAGGTTTTGCGTCATCTAACAATGAGTTTGGCAGTCTTTTCTGATAACCATAAAGCAAAAAGTGTGGGGTTTCTCCTACTGTCTCATTTACTGTGTTATTCAAAGTAAACTGAACGTCCTCTAACGCTAGGTCCCAATCTTCTGTAGTTGGACTAATGATAGTTCGCAGTACATCCAGTATCTTCTTATTGGCCCTTTCCACTGTCCCATTTGAACTCGGCTTATAAGGGGTTATCTCGCATTTCTTTATCTCAAAAAATTCACAAAGCTTTTTCATTACCTCACTGGTGAATTCGGGTGCATTGTCCGACAAAAGTACCTCCGGACACGAATGTCTTGTGAGTATTCTGGTCTTTAAAGCTTCTGCAACAGAAACTGCAGTTCTATCTCTGACTGGGACAATTTCTAAATACCGAGTCAAATAATCAATGAATACCAGTATATATTTATTTCCTCTCAAAGTTTTTGGAAAGGGTCCTATATGATCCATCTGAACTACCTCAAAAGGGTTTAAATTACTAGGATATTTTTCTAAAGGAGCTCTGACATTTACATGACCTTTATGCCTATTACAAGTTTGACATTCATTTACAAATTGCTTTGCTTCTTCGCTGCACTTAGGCCAAAAATAATTTCTATTTATTGTTCTCAGAGTCTTTTTGATTCCTGGATGTCCTGCCAACTTGTGGGTATGTGTTAGAGTTAATACTTCTTTAGTCAGGGTGTCAGGCACATATAGTCTAGAGCAAGCACTCCTATCCTTAGCCTTCTTATATAATATCCCATTTATTAATTCAAAATCTGACCTAGAGGTTTCATCTTGTAGCAAATCTCCTATTATTTTCCTGATACCTTCTTGTTTCTCTTGTTCTATTTTAACTCTCTCCAAATCTAAGTCTACGACCTGACAGCTGAAACAAAAAGTGTTAGTTGTGATAATTCTTTCAGTATCCTCTTGTGCTCTAGATAATCCATCTGCTAAAGTATTAAACTTACCTGGAATGTATCTAAATTCTGAAGCAAACTCTAGCACACTAATAAACCATCGATTAAACTTTAAGTTATTAGTGAAAGCTCTTTTCTTAAATAGGTCACAGATGGGTTTATGGTCAGTAAGTACATTTACTTTGTGTCCTAACAAAATGTGCCGAAACTTTCTCAGTGCCCAATAAATGGCTAAACATTCCTTTTCTGTGGTATTGTAATTTCGTTCGGCCGCATTCAGGACTCTACTTGCATAATATACTACCCTCATTCGGGTTTTTGCCTTCTGTAACAAAACCGCTCCTATTCCTGTATTCGAAGCATCACATGCTAAGTAAAATTGCTTGCTAAAGTCTGGATACACTAAGATAGGATCTTGGATTAATTTCTCCTTCAACTTTTGAAAAGCCTCCTCTTGCTCTGCTTTCCATTCAAACTCTACATCCTTCTTAGTTAATTCTGTCAATGGTTTAGCTATAGTAGCAAAATTTTTGACAAATGGTCTATAGTATCCTATCATCCCTAAAAATCTTCTTACACCTTTCAAATTTTGTGGAGCAGGATATTCCACAATCGCCTTTATTTTTCCTTCTTGCATGCGTAATCCATCAGCACTGATCACATGTCCTAAATATTCTAATGATTTCCTCAAGAATTGACATTTCTTAACCTTTATCTTTAATCCTGCCAGTCTTAGTCGTTCTAAAACGATTTCTATGGTTCCGAAATGGCTCTCTATATCTTTGCTAAATATAATGACATCATCTAAATAGACTGACACATTCTCTATGTCTCCTAAGATCTGTAACATTAACCTTACAAAAGTCAATGGAGCTGATGTTAACCCAAATGGCATTACCTGAAATTCTAAGTGTTCTTTATGCGTGCTGAAGGCAGTTAATGGCTTTGATTCTTCGTCTAAAGGTACTTGCCAATATCCACTTAGTAGATCTAAGGATGAGAAGATCTTTGCTCCTCCTAACTGAGCCAAAACATCGTTTATTACAGGCATGGGCATCCTATCAGGAACTGTGTTCGCATTCAACTTGCGATAATCAATCACTAATCTGTAACTTCCATCTTTCTTTGGAATCAACAACATGGGAGAATTATAAGGTGATTTAGAGGGTATGACCACTCCTTCTTCTTTCATTTCTTCTATCATTTTATCTACTATTGGACGTTGGCTGATAGGTAATTTATAATTAGGTATGAAAAAGGGTTTGGCTCCATCATCTAGGATTATCTTATGTCTTAACACCTCAGTCCTACCTAACCTATCACCTGTAATTGCTATGCCCTGCCTATATTTATTTAAGGTTTCTATTAACCTTTTACGGTACTCAGGAAAATCGGTGTTATCTATCTCCCTATCTATTCCTGCATCAATGTTTCCTATGGTAAAGAATGCTTCCTCCTCTAACGGAATCATTTTGTGTGTAACTTCTATTCCTGTACAAAATTCTGTACCCGCTAACAAATGGAGTCTGTTATCAGAATAATTCATGACATAAGTAGTACAGGCTAATCCCTCCATCTGAACTAATGAGTTATCCATTCTGACATATTCTGGTAATCCTTCTGGGGTCAAGATTACATCATTATTAGTGTGTAGGCGGGTTATCAAATATACTCTAGTAAGAGTATTGGGCAGTAGTACTACATCTCTAGCTAGCCTAAATCTTATTTTGTTTGCATCTGCTGTGCTGATCAGACTTATTTCCCCAGTTTGTACTTGAGTACAAAAACATGAATCTTCATCTCCTCCTTTTTGAGATTCTGTTTCTCTTAAGTGTCTTAATTCTTGTGAATTCAATGTGCCTAGCAGCAAAACTTCTTGGAATTCCCTTTTATCTATTCTCTCAGATTCTCTGTCGACATTTTTCTCCTTAGTATGTGTGCTGCCTTTACAAGAAGTAATTTCCCCCTTTCTGGGTGCAATTGCTAAATTCTCTTCTTTCTCCCTTTCTTCTGATTTTACTTTGATTTCCCTTTCTCTTTCTGAACCGGAGTGTGTTTCAACTATCGAAGCGGTCCCCTGCAAATTGGCCAAATTTGTAGTGGACTTGTCATCAACAAGTTGGAAACAGACTTCCTGATTATTTCCCTTTAGAACTAATCTTCTGTCTTGACAATCAAAAACTATGCCAAAATCTTGCATTGTTGCAAAAGAAATCAAAGCTCGAGCGGGAAATGCTACTTCTTGCAAAACCAAAAATGGCACTTGACACTTCTTCTCTAGCAATTCAATGTTTAAATCTATGGCTCCTACATTGTTAAGCTGATTGCCAGTTATCCCCTGAATTAATGTATCCTCACTCCTAATTGCAGAAATAGGTATATTCAAATAATCAGTTAAGGTATGGAGCCCTATGAGATTTACAGTACTTCCTGAATCTAACAAACTAAGACATTCTTTACCTTCTATCTTGATATTTGTCTTGGGTAATGATTGCTGTCGGAAGGATAAATATGTTGCTGGCAACGTGGATGTACCTCCGCTACCTGCAACATCCTTCCATTCTTTGGTTTCCCTATTTCCTGGACTCCTATCCTGCTCTTCTAGTCACTTTCTATTACCTTGTTTTTCTTCGGAGTAATTAGTAGGGTTTGAGTTATCCCTTGCCTGTACCTGAGGAGTATTTTCGGAGGGTTTATTATGTTTCTTACCTTGGTACCAACATTCTTGGTCTGTGTGACCTCCTCTTTGACAATACCTATTCCTTGGTCTAGCTCCCTTATGAGGATAATTCCCTCTAGATTTATTTGTTTCATTATAATTTCCTCTTCTTTCTTCATTTGACTTGCCAGGGGGCTGGTTATTTTGGTAATCTTTAGGGTAATGTTTATTCCTACCGGTCTCGTTTTTCTGTATAATTTCTTGACATTCGTTCGGTGTTTTTGTGGTTTTCTGGGCAGGATCTAACTTTAGGTCTTCCAACAAGGCCGCATACATCTTACTGTAGGCCACAAGATTTAGAACTTCATCTAGATCTACCAGGTTCTTATTATCCTTACTAAACTTGGTTCCGTCTCCTACCGTGATTGTGGGTAATGACAAAATGTCTTCCTTAACTACTCCTAAATGATTCAGAACCTGGGTATACAGACTAGGCATGGAATCACCTTCAAATTTAGCCGAGTTAAACCTATACAAGTTCAACAACCGATCGGTCTCCTTGGCCGATCGCCACAATAGTCTGCATTCCTCCTTGAACTCGTTGAAAGTGGTAATTTTTTCAAAGGCCTTACCGTTTAATGTAGGGTGAGCATCCCCTACGTCTACGTTGACTAACATCATTGCCTGTTTAATTTTTGCAACATCGTCAGTTATTTTAAAACTAGCGATCCTATTCTCTGTGTCCGCTAACCACTTATCTACACCGTATTTCTCTAACCTTTGTTTGTCGGGATTATCCCTACTTACATTTCCACAAAACCGTGTGGTTTGTGTGATCAGCCCAGCGGAATTCATATCGGCAATATTTGCTCTTACCGGACTCGAACTTCGGTTTCTAGTCAGATTTTGACGTCTTCCTACACTAGCACTTCGCGACCGTCTGTCTGCAGTTAATCTCAAGTCGTATTGATATTGTGTAAGTCTTTGGAAAATATTGTCCAGACTCATATCACAAAAAAGGAAAAATTAAAACACCAAAATTTTCTTACGAGAGACAAATGCCCTAACTTCCTATTCTATAGAGAGACAGTATTTATACAAAACAAGAGAGTGAACGAAAACATGCAAACTACTCACATATCCATTGGTTCACGACTCCTTTGGTTTCCCTCTGTTTTTCTTGAGATTGTTTTGTATTTCTTCGACACATAAAAGGGGGTTTCAGCACTTTCCTGAAATAAAGCCAGTATTAGTTCAAACTTAATACAACACGGCACAGTATCCCTTAACGATGCCACCATTTGTGAAGATGTCCTTGATTTAGTTAGCAATAACTTCTTAATTAGTCTAGTATCTTACCTCTTCCTTTAGTTTAATATTAATTGAATTTCTCTCAGGAGTTTACATAAGCAAAGTTTCGTGGGTGAGGGATACGAATGCTGGTTTCTTTCTTTACTAGACATAAAAAGGGGTTTGAACAGGCACTTACAAGCAGTCAAAAACAAAAGCGTGGTTTCTACATTAACACTTAGTGATGAACTCAGACGTCTTGACACTGGCTGGAGAATTTGGTGAATCCTGGTTTAGTTAGGCCTAAACGTCATCTATAGGCCTACTGTCGTCGCTGAAGTATAAGCCTTCGTCAGGTGTTGGGAAGGCTGGCGCGAAGTTCTAGACACGCCTTGGTCACTCGGGGACGTCACGCCTCTCGGTCGCTCTGGGACGTCTCGCCAAACGCACTCACAGACACTCAGGTGCGGGCGTAGTAACTTTGTTCGTCGTCCTTCGTTCTCAGGGGTAATTGTTCCCCTGTAATTTCGCGGCTGCTTTAGTATTCTACGTAATCGCCGTCCCTCAATTTGGTATAGGCAGCCGCCATGTGTTGTCGTCAAGGAGACCCGGCAGGTTAAGTAGGTCGTTAGACCTATTATACAGAGTGACTACTAGGAAGAGAGCGAGATGCCGTCTTCTCGTTGCTTATATATGGTCGTCCTGGGCGTGTCAAGCTATCCTTAATCACGTGACTTTTTCCCGGCTTCCACGTCTCATTCGTCTATGTTCCGTTCGACATTCAAGAACGGATCCTGTCGTTTGGGGGGGTTGTTTACGGGAAAGAACCCTGGAGTCAGCGAAATTAGTTGAAAACATCCTACCTAACTCCCGTTCACTCTCCTGTCTCTCCACAACTCTTTCTATATCTTTACAATTACTACTAACTGCATTTGTCTCCCCATTTCCTATTAATTAACAAAACCCACAAATAAAGACATCAATAACATACACAAACCTTCTGCATATGAAACTTACTCAAAAATAAGCATCTGTCTGACAATATAAATATACATATATATATATATATATATATATATATATATATATATATACATACATACTGTATATATACACATATATATGGCTATATACAATATATATATATATATATACATTATATAAATGCACACACATACAGTATATATATATATATATATATATAGAGAGAGAGAGAGAGAGAGAGAGAGAGAGAGAGAGAGATACATTTATAACCACATATAAATTTATATATATATATATTTATATATACATTTATATATATATATATATATATATATATATATATATATATATTATATATATATCTATATATAGTGTATATATATATATATATATATATATATATATATATATATATATACTGTACAGTAGGAACGGTGAAGTAATACCACAAGTCTCAAAGGGACGTTAGGCTTTGATGATACAGTTTCAAAGGGAGCAAATTATATCATAAACCTATTATGATAATGAGGCCTACCGGATATGATGAACAAGTTTGTGTTACAGAGATATTACAGTATATGTCCACTGGAATTCTTTGTATACAGTTTGTAATGATTTCGAGATGGAAAGGGGACTCTGTGAGTACAATATTAAATATATTTTATCTATATATTCTAATTGTGAAGTTAAAATTGTGATTTATGCTCTCAACCAAAGTGCCCTCCTTCCACCTTCTTTCTTTTTCTTTGGGTGTAGGACTGTATCAAGGATGACCTTCGATCAGAGCGATTAACCGGTGATGAGATGTGCGACAGAGGTAGATGGAGAAAGCTGACCAGAAACATCGACCTCACATAGAAATGAGAAAAGATGTAAACAAAGAAAAAGAAAGAAGAAGATGGAAGGAGGGCAGTTTGGTTGAGAGGGGAAGCTAATTGTGGGCGTTTGAATCATGCATTTGCAATGACACATTTATTTAGGACTTTTGAAAATAAAATTAGAAGATTTTTAAGTAATATGAGGAACCTGGAAAAATCATAATAGTCAACAGGAGAAATGTAATTCCTGTTAATAAAAACAAAACAGCCTGTTTAAAAAAAAAAAAAAGAAAAAAAATGTGTGGAATAGGAAGTAAGCTGTGGAACTAGGACAGAGAATTATTTATCTATCACAATGAAATAAAAAACCTGAACTGCATTTCTTGTCGACACAAAGCTACTGTTCTTCACTTGCCAACGTTCTCTTTGATGTTTGTCTACTACGAAGGCTTTGTAGACCCTATGTTCTTTCTTTGGATTTTACAAAGATGTTTTGTGGTACTTTTTCTTTTTTCTTCCAACAAAAACAGGACCAAGAAAGCTTTGGCGTGGATTGAAAGTTTAGTGGTCCGTTCTTGGAAAAGTTTTAAACTACCAGTTTCATTCCATTCTTGGTAAAAATCAGATATCGGACAATAAGTGAAAGATTGGAAAAAATAAACAATATGGTGGCAGTGTGTGAGGCTCAAAAGTTTTAACAAGAAAAAAAAAAATCGTGTGTTTTAACTTATATGACATAAAAATTCTAAATATTTTTTATGTGTGGAATTGATATGTAAAACTGTGATGCCTAGATCTAGATCAAAGAGATACACGTGGGAATGAACTGTTCTCTAAGAACAATAAGTCTTTAAAATTCGGACTAGAGAACCATTATATCTTATTTATTTATTTATTTTAGTGCTCTCCATTTTTACAAAAAATCTTTATTGCTAACCAGATCCTCCTCTCCTCTCTCTCTCCCTCTCTCTCTCTCTCCTCTCTCTCTCTCTCTCTCTCTCTCTCTCTCTCTCTCTCTCTCTCTCTCTCTCTCTCTTTGATATTTGCTTTTCTCTCCCTTTGTCTTCTAGAAATTTCAATTCCACTGGAGACGTAGCGTGGCCCCTTTCTCATGCTACGTCAGGGAATCACTAAATTAATATTTGTTTGATATTTGATGCCGAAACTGGATCATCAAGGTGTTAATGAATATGCATCGTTACGCTGTCTTTGAAATAACCAATAGTATCAGGAAATTTTGTTGAGAATAATAGCATATATGTATATATTTTATTAACACAATATATATATATATATATATATATATATATATGCAGTATATATATATGAATATATATATGTATATATATAGGAGTATATGTATGTATATATATACATATATATATATATATATATATATATATATACATATTTATATATATAAAAATATATATGTATATATACATACATATATATATAAATATGTATATATATATAAATATAATTTTATATATCTATATATATATATTGCATTATGGGCTTTCTTTCTATAAACAGTCAAAAGAAAATAAGAAATTAAAAGGAATACCTAAAACTCTCCAACTTGTTTTCAGCTTCAAATAAATACATTTTTTAATATCTAAGTTATAGGTATCGAGAGAGAGCGAGGAGAGAGAGAGAGAGAGAGAGAGAGAGAGAGAGAGAGAGGAGAGAGAGGAGAGAGAGAGAGAGAGAGAGGTCGCTTCCAAGAAATAACTTCACGCATAAGGTGATAGATAGTTAGACAGAGACCAATCTAGAGACATATGGACTGGCAGAGATGTATCTAGAAAGAGGCAAACAGACAGACAGACATATGTAATATATATATATATATATATATATATATATATATATATATTATATATAGCGAGAGAAAATAACAGAAATGTCTAGAGAAAGTTTCAGAGTTTAACTTTCAATGAAAAGGAGTTTTCCTATAAAATCGGGATATTAATGTGTCGTACAATTCTGTTAAGGTTCAATTTAGTTTAGATGAAATATTGTTTTAATTAAGAATTCATACTTGATAATATAATTTGTAAGAGGTTTCAGTTAAATTCATACTGCTGCCTCTATTCTGATTTCACAAAGTCATCCCAAGCACATGTGCTCTTGAAACCAGATGCCTTCCGCTTTCTGAACAGATAGAAATTGGTTACGGTTCATTTTCCTTTTGCCTACACATAGCAAATAGTCTGGCCTATTCTTCGCACATTCTCCGCTGTCCCCATACCACTGACAACACTGGGATTACCAAATAATTCTTCTCTCAAGGGGTTAACTACTGCACTGTAATTGTTGTTCAGTGGCCACTTTCCTCTTGGTAAGGGTAGAATAGACACTTAACCCATGGTAAGTAGCTCTTCTAAGAGAAGGACACTCCAAAATCAAATCATTGTTCTCTAGTCTTGGGTAGTGCCATAGCCTCTGTACCATGGTATTCCACTGTCTTGGGTACAATTGGGAACATTATTCTATCTTATTTCCCTTCCTCTTGTTTTGTTCAAGTTTTAATAGTTTGCATAGGAAATATTTATTTTAACATTGTTAATGTTCTTAAAATATTTCATTTTCCTCGTTTCCTTTCCTCACTGGGCTGTTTTCCCTCTTGGAGTCCCTTGGGTTTATAGCATCCTGCTTTTCCAACTAGGGTTGTAGCTTAGCAAGTAATAACAACAACAACAACAACAACAACAACAATAATAATAATAATAATAATAATAATAATACAGAGAACGCGAAAGCTTTTACCTGTAATAAATATCAAACGACATAAAAGATTTAGTCATTTTTAATAAATATTATAAATGATAAATTCCACAAAAAATTATAAGTTATAAATTCCATTCGTGTTAAAGATGAAATGCGAGTTTTTCTTTTATGACGTGATAAGGTGAGAGACACAAAGGGTGAGTGATATTCAGAAGAAGGGGAAAGAAAGTAGAATTTACGGACGATGGTGAAGGAAAATGGAATATTATGAACGACGAAGGGGGAAGATAATTGAATAAAACAAGGAAGGATATACAGGATCTTCCTTCCTTATATCCATAATCCAGTTAGCATTTAGGATTGCGAGGCGTTTCGTGTTATCAGTGTAAAAGAATGTATGAATAAATGAATAAACCGCCAATTCAATTATAGCATAACTCTTGTGAACATGACTATCTTCCTATAGTACTGATGCAAATTATTTGAATTTGCATTGAATCTCTTATTCATACTTTCACGTAGCAGTGGGCGTCTGCAGTGAAAGCAACGCAAAAGTCAATTCTTTATATATTTTTCAACAGGGCTCATCCGCAGCTCATCGAACCCCAGTATACATAAATTCTTTAACTAAACCTACTGTACAGTTAAACCTCCACAGGTTCAGTCACATCATACACGAACGAATAAAGCTCATTAGCAGGGCATCGAACCCCCGTATAAACACATTCTTTAACTGAACCTCTTAAGCAGCCAAAACTTCCCAGCTTCAGTTGCTTCATACACAAATGAACCGGGCTCATCAGCAGTGCATCAAACCCCCGTATGCACACATTATTTAACTGAACATAGTGTACAGTCAAACCTCCACAGGTTCAGTCACATCATAAACGAACGAATAAGGCCCATCAGCAGCATATCGAACCCGCTATACACAAATTCTTTAATTGAACCTCTCAAGCAGCCAAACTTCCAGAGTTTCAGTTGCTTCATATTATTATTATTATTATTATTATTATTATTATTATTATATTATTATTATTATTATTATTAGCTAAGCTACAATCCTAGTTGGAAATGCAGGATGCTATAAGCCCACAGGCTCCAACAGGGAAACTAGCCCAGTGAGGAAAGGAAAAAAGGAAAATATAATATTTTAAGAAGAGTAATATCATTAAATTAAATATCTCCTATATAAACCATAAAAACTTTAACAAAACTATACAAACGAATAAGGCTCATCACAATTACATCGAGCCCCCATATACACATATTCTTTAACTGAACCTTTTGTGGAGTCAAACTTCCACAGCTTCATTTGCTTCATATACAAACGAATAAGGCTCACCAGCAGCTCGTCGAACCCCCGTATACACAGATTCTTTAACTGAACCTACTGTATTTGGAATATCGTTTTCATTAAACCTTTTATTATATATTTTTTTATTGTTTGTATCTTTTTTGAAGGAAAGTCGAATCTAAGTGCTCTGATTTCAAATTTACTAACCAAACAACTGATAATATCCGATGTCCATTAAAACATTTAAATATAAATCATTAGTTGCGTCTTTTGTGTATAAAATTGCTTGCAATCTGTGTATTTCGATGACCTCGAATGGTACGATCTAATTGATACATAGCTTCATAGCTAAATTAGTGATCGATCTTTTTAATTAGTTATTTTAGCGTTATTAAGAGCATCATTAAAGGTTAAAAAATATACATATTTTCAACAAAATAATACCTATGTATGAAATCTAGCGGTAAACTCTTCTCATTTCTGGAGAGAGAGAGAGAGAGAGAGAGAGAGAGAGAGAGAGAGAGAGAGAGAGAGAGAGAGAGAGAGAGAGAGAATAAAATATGGTGAGAAGAAGAGAGAGACACAAGCTGTTACATAAATCAGAGAGAGAGAGAGAGAGAAGAGAGAGAGAGAGAGAGAGAGAGAGAGAGAGAGAGAGAGAGAGAGAGAGAGGGGGGGGGGGGGGAAGAAAATAAAATATGAGAAGAGAGAGATTTATGAGTTATGTTACACAAGTCAAAAATCCTATTAGAAATAACTCCTTGGCTTTGGCCTAACCGTAAGCCAAATACAGAAATAAACCGTAAAACAGAAAAACACACCAAGAAATGTTGTAGTTCATGGACGATATTTTACTTGAGATTTAGGAGTTGTTGCTGCCAAGACAACAGATGTCAAGT
>NC_090727.1:29542878-29565378 GCF_036898095.1 Palaemon carinicauda
CATTCCCATGCCCATGCCGGTTTAGTTTACATTTACAAATACTTAACATCCAATAATTACCCCTCTCTCTCTCTCTCTCTCTCTCTGTATATATATATATATATATATCTCTCTATATATATATATATCTCTCTCTCTCTCTCTCTCTCTATATATATATATATATATATCTCTCTCTCTCTCTCTCTCTCTCTATATATATATATATATATATATAAAGTAGAAACCTATAATTCCAGTTATGAAATAAGGACATTCGAATTTACCATCACAAGGCAGTGAAATTTTGTATCTATCGATGGTAATAATTTCAAAAAGTCGTGAGAAAAACATGCTGTAATTTTCATTATGATAATAACAGTATCTGAAAATGAAGAAAACCATTCTTGTTCAAGATAATAATATGATACATATTATATTCCTATTACGGATCCAACTACATTCGCCAACTATCAACTCATTTCGACATGATACACGAAATGTAAATGTAATTGTTATGTTCAACTACTGTACCGTTTATAACGAAAAAAAAAGTTTCAAGTTTTACATTAATATATTTGAAAAAATAAGCCTTTTTCCCAAGTTTTTAATACAATTTACATAAATTTAACGTACATATAACAGTAATACACAGAAATTGGTTTGATAGGATCTTGGACATTCAAATTATGGCCAAAATAAGTCTCGCTATCATTTCTATATATCTAGACGTCTACTTATTAAATCTTTTCGTTCCTCCCAATTGTTATTATAAATAAACAACACATTTCAAAAGTAATAATCAGAACAGCAATAAACAAAAGAGGAGAAAAGATAACTTTCTCCTTTTTTGTTAACGTTTATGGTAACACTCACCCTTCCACATCCGGCTTCTTATTCTGCCATAGAATGAGGAATGTATCCAATTCCAGGGACGTTTGGGCCTTCTCTGGTTCAATGAAGACAATTAAACAGCAATTTTTCATTTTGTCCTCAAAGTTTTAATATCCCTGAAGTACAAGGCTTTAGCATCAACACACCATGTGGTAATAGGTTGATCCACAAGACACACTATGATACTATGTTTAACCTAACTCACTATAAGGTCTAGGCTAATAACTAATATACTCTATGATACTAGATTTACCATCAACACACCCGATTATACTACTATTATCATATAAACACCCCATGGTATCAGGCATATCTCCAACACGCCCAATGACATGAAGTTTACCATACGCTATGCCTATTACCAAAACACCCCATAAACTATGCCTATTACCAAAACACCCCATACGCTATGCCTATTACCAAAACACCCCATAAACTATGCCTATTACCAAAACACCCCATAGGCTACACTATGCCTATTACCAAAACACCCCATAAACATACGCTATGCGTATTACCAAAACACCCAATACGCTATGCCTATTACCAAAACACCCCATAAACATACGCTATGCCTATTACCAAAACACCCCATACGCTATGCCTATTGCCAAAACACCCCATACGCTATGCCTATTACCAAAACACCCCATAAACTATGCCTAGTGCCAAAACACCCCATACGCTATGCCTATTACCAAAACACCCCATAAACTATGACTATTGCTAAACCACCCCATAAACTATGCCTATTGCCAAAACACCCCATACGCTATGCCTATTACCAAAACACCCCATACACTATGCCTATTACCAAAACACCCCATACGCTATGCCTATTACCAAAACACCCCATAAACTATGCCTAGTGCCAAAACACCCCATACGCTATGCCTATTACCAAAACACCCCATAAACTATGCCTATTGCCAAAACACCCCATACACTATGCCTATTACCAAAACACCCCATCAACTATGCCTACTACCAAAACACCCCATAAGCTATGCCTATTACCAAAACACCCCATACGCTATGCCTATTACCAAAACACCCCATAAACTATGCCTAGTGCCAAAACACCCCATACGCTATGCCTATTACCAAAACACCCCATAAACTATGCCTATTACCAAAACACCCCATACGCTATGCCTATTACCAAAACACCCCATAAACATACACTGTGCCTATTACCAAAACACCCCATAAGCTATGCCTATTACCAAAACACCCCATAAACTATGCCTATTACCAAAACACCCCATACGCTATGCCTATTACCAAAAAACCCCCATACGCTATGCCAATTGCCAAAACATCCCATAGACTGATTATAACCAAAACACCCCATAGTTATATGCCTATTACCAAAACATCCCATAGAACTATGGCTATTACCAAAACACCCCATAAACTATGCCTATTACCAAAATACCCTATAGACTATGCTACCAAAACACCCCATAAGCTATGACTATTGCCAAAACACCCCCATAAACTATGCTATTACCAAAACACCCCACAAGCTATGCCTATTACCAAAACACCCCATAAACTATGGCTATTACCAATACATCCCATAAACTATGCCTATTACCAAAACACCCCATAAGCTATGCCTATTACCAAAACACCCCATAAGCTATGCCTATTACCAAAACACCCCATAAACATACGCTATGCCTATTACCAAAACACCCCATAATCTATGCCTATTACCAAAACATCCCATAAACTATGCCTATTACCAAAACATCCCATACGCTATGCCTATTACCAAAACACCTCATAAACTATGCCTATTGCCAAAACACCCCATAGACTGATTATAACCAAAACACCCCATAGTTATATGCCTATTACCAAAACATCCCATAGAACTATGGCTATTACCAAAACATCCTATAAACTATGACTATTACCAAAACACCCCATAATCTATGCCTATTACCAAAACACCCTATAGGCTATGCTACCAAAACACCCCATAAGCTATGCCTATTACCAAAACATCCCATAAACTATGCCTATTGCCAAAACACCCATAGACTATGATAATAACCAATTACATCCCATAGTTATATGCCTATAGAGTCCTTTCAATACACGTCATCAAACTTCCGTCCGCCATCTTGGAGGACATACAAAGACGCGTTCAGTGAATAGCTATGGTTAAACTGTTGAATATTTAGCCATTTCATCACATTCACACAATGCCCAGTCTTTGCGCTATTGCTGGCTGTGGGAATCGAGGACGAAGAGATGACAAGAGTTTCTACCGCATACCGGCAGTTATTCAGAATCAGGGCAAAGATACAGAGGAATTATCCAAGTGCAGACGTGACTTGTGGTTTGACCAGAATATCACGGGCTGATCTACGTGAATCCTCACTACCCTACGCACGTATCTGTTCTGATCATTTCATATCAGGTCAGTTTCGGCTAGGGCCTAAAAGTATCATTATTCCTGTGTAAACATGCTATATCCGATTGCATAGGTGACTTGACAAGTATCATCGTCAGTTCAGTGTGTAGTGTGTGTCGGGGAGGGGGGTATCTCCATTTTTAAACATCAAAGGGGCATCTCAGATTTTCAAAACAAAAATTAAAAGCGCCCATATTGGCTATATCAACAAAGGCTACTTACCTAGGTCTCTCTTTCGCCAAGGTGCTCATGCCTATATATAATTAAGTGTATATTTATATTTATTTTAATTTGTGTATTAAATTGTGCAGACATACAGGCCTATGTGATGAATAAACATTGATTATAAATAATAATAATATCTGAAAGCTGGTTTAACCTGAAGGGGTCTTCAGCTTATATATGAAACATTGAAAAAATAATTAACTTGCGTATTTAATTGCAAGGAGGCAAAACGATCATCCAAGAACATTACAATAGAGTTTGTCCATCATGTGTTTATATGTATATAAGAAATTATAGCATTTGTAACCAAACACAAACACAATGTTTAGGCATGGACTGATAAAGATTTAACATTATAATGCAAAACTTTTACATACATTTTTGACAATCAAAAATTATAATACACAAGGTTAGGCTAAAATTCAGGTGGTGGCCAACCTTTTGTTTCCAATGCACCTATTTTTTCACTTCTAAATTCAGATGCGCCACACAACACTTTAACCCCAGTTTCAATCCCTTAAGTATAGTGATTTGGACATATTTGGCATTTATACATATAATCATTTAATTCATATCTATATATATATATATATATATATATATGATAGTGTGGACAGTTGTCGCAGTTGTAAAGCAAAAGTATTATCATTAGTATCATGAATATTTTTTGGAAGACTTTTTTTTTCTTTTATAATCTCTGGGGTATAGTGCGCCAATTGTACTCGTCCAATGCGCCACTGTTGGCGCATGCGCCATAGGTTGGCCGCCCCTGGGCTAAATGATCAATATTAGCTTTATAATTATAAACACTCTCTTCATTGGCCCAGTGTTTATCTAATTTTGGACTTTGAAAGCATTAAAGGGAAAAACAACGAATTCTGGAAGCAGATTATTCAATGGAAATGTAATGCCCACTCATGTTCTGGGTTGGCCGACAGTACCAAGTAAGTTCACCATATCAATGTATGAAATACTGGGGAAAATCCTCAATATTTTGACTGAATGAATTCTGCATCTGGTATGGATCTAGGCCATCAATTAGATCGAGTTTCTGCTTGTAAAAACGCTTATCATCACCCGACAATTGTTTGACAAAGTCGCTCTCATTGTCCATATTCGCTGTAGCAGCCGCCATGTTTTCGCTTTGTATGCCCTCCAGCATGGCCGCCGGCGATTCCCAGTGACGTCATTGAAAGGACTCTATTACCAAAACATTCCATCGTCAATGCCTATTACCGAAACATCCCATTAGCACTATGCCTATTACCAAAACACCCCCATAACACTTTGCCTATAACCAAAACACCCCATAGATTATGGGTCAAGATCACTTTTTCACTGAATAGAAATAATGTCACTTATAATCACTTCGTGCCTGAAGCCTTCCGCCATATTGAAACTTCGAGTGCACTTCTAATTCACTAATCACATTAATAACGTCATTAACACAATCTGCAAACAGCCCTGCTTCATCTAGAACATCACTGTCACTCGATGCTATGTTTCTAGAGAGTAACTAACAATAATGAGCAACCTGCACTGCAATAATCACAAAATAATCACCGTAATCGGAGGAGAACACGAATTCAAAACGCGGCGAGATTATCACCGTACACGTCACGTTGGACTGAGGGGAGGTGAGTCAGGACTAAGGAGACAAGGGACGATGAGGTAGGATTCGTCGATGCTGATTGGCTGAACGGAGACACATCCGGGTTGGCTTAGCTGTGATTGGTTGGTAAAGGTCTCTCTTTCGCAGCACCTTAGTCGTGATATTAACTAAAGACTCATGCTTCTCCCCTTCCAGTTTATTTCTTAAATAAAAATCCAAATATACTGTCAAGCAGATTATTATTATTATTATTATCATTATTATTATTATCTAGTTCAATGCATTTCCTAGAGGTGAAGTTTATCGAAACTAAGTGTACCAGTCTATATTGAAGAACCTACTTGTATTATTGCAAGCATATTTTTGGAGAGGGATAAGTAAGTTTTATCACTGCATGATTTTAATAATCTGTTAGGTAATGACTTATTGTATAATGGCGTGATATTATTACCATAAATAGGCCCAAGTTGCGATTAAGGGATTTAGGCTGAATTATAGTACTACAAGTCTATTTTGCTGCAGGCAATTGATGCACACACACACAATGTCATATATATATATATATATATATATATCCTCCTACGCCTATTGACGCAAAGGGCCTTAATTAGATTTCACCAGTCGTAACGTCCCTGACTGGTGAACGCCTCGAGTCCCCTTTTAACTTGTTAGTTTCTTTGGTCGCTGCAACCTCACCATCGTTATGAGCTAAGGATGGAAGTGGGGTTGGGGAGGCCTATAGGTCTATCTGCTGAATCATCAGCAGCCTTTGCCTGGCCCTCCTTGGTCCTAGCTAGAGGGAGAGGGGGCTTGGTCGCTGATCTTGTATATATGGTCAGTCTCAAGGGCATTGTCATTACTTGATAGGGCAATGGCACTGTCCCTTGCCCCTGCCATTCACGAGCAGCCGGTAAAAAAAAGCCTTAAAATCCGTAAAACAATGCAGATAAAAAAAGCTGTAATTCTGGTTATGAAATTTAAAATATGCTTTGTGATCTAGTAACACGAAAATATAAAAGACGTATTTTGATTTGGTAAAGGAGATGTTTGTCAAAACGACACGATTCATCAGATTTTCTGTGATTAGGCGTCTTTTGGGGTTTATTAGATTGGTACTCCTGATTGCCGGATGGCAGAGGAAACGAAGCCTGATGACGTCTGAAGCGGGAGAAAGGATGATAAATAAAAACGGTAGCCACCATTGATTCTTTAGAGGTTTAATTAGTGGATGATGTGCTATTTTAAGTGGAGCATTCTTTTGCTTATAATTGCGATGTCTTTATTACTTTAGTGAATCTACAGTCACAATTAAAGTTTTTTTTTATATGGTAATCAGTGTCCGGGAATCCCTACCCATTTTAACCTTTTTCGTCTCTGTCGTACAAACGTATCAAGCTGAGTTTATCTGTTTCCTGGGTTTCAATAATTTCAGTAAATTTCCTTATAAATATGATAGAATATATGTTATTTAAGGATATGTTTAGTGATGTATTTCAACGTTGCTACTGTTCTTGAAATATTTTAATTTTCCTTGTTACATATCCTCACTGGGCTATTTTCACTGTTGGAGCCCCTTGGCTTAAAGCATCCTGCTTTTCCAATAAAGTTTGTCACTTTCCAAGTAATAAATACAATGATAATAAAATGTGCTTGATGAGGACCTTTAAATTAGGGTTGTGGTGTCCCATGTGGTAACGTCCCTGACTGGTGAACACCAGATTGGGGTTCGAGTCCCGCTTAAACTCGTTAGTTCCTTTGGTCGCTGAAACCTCACCTTCCTTGTGAGGTAATGATGGGGGGATTAAGGTAGCTTATAGGTCTATCTGGTGAGATATCAGCAACCATTACCTGGCCCTCCTTGGCCCTAGCTTGGGTGAAGAGGGGGCTTGGGCGCTGATCATATGTATATATGGTCAGTCTCTAGGGCATTGTCCTGCTCGATAGGGCAATGTCCCCGTCCCTTGCCTCTGCCATTCATGAACGTGTATCTGTTGAAATTGCAAAAAATGAAATCTACTCAGTGTGATGAAAATGCTTTACAAAATGGAAGAGCTGTCTGCAATACATTACATTACAATTACAATACTTAACATTACAATTACAATACATTACAGTCATGTGAAAATCAATGTTTTTATACTTATATTCTTTGGGGTTCATAAAGTTTAAAGCATCAAAAAATTCAAGGTAAAACAACAAAACGTTTTGGAGAAAGTCGAACGTTTGCGAACGTTTGGTTAGTGATGGACTGTGGATCTAAATCTGTCACCCGAGTGGTTCAGCTCTAACATAACAGGACTTGGAAAAGGGACCACTGTAGCAGAAGAGAGAGAGAGAGAGAGAGAGAGAGGAGAGAGAGAGAGAGAGAGAGGTGGGGGGGTCGGAAAAGAGTAGCTAGTATTCAATTTTATCCCGAATGTTTCCCATGAAGAATAAACTGGATAGAACTAAATGAAAATCATGAAAATAGATTTGTTTATATTATTTGATATTCTAAACTCATTAGTCATTATTCCAAAAAGATAAATTCATTCATAAATTCAACCTAAAATACCAGGTTGTGTTTCTTCATCTCTACTGTGTGGCTTTTTTTCTATACTGGACAAACTTGCCTTATCAATGTCCAAAGTTTGCGTTATCATTTTGCATGCACCATATTAAGTCAATTATACATGTAAGCCATTAAAATTATAACTCATCTATTAGTTCGTGCCCTAGTTATCGTCCGTTCCCCTCCTATCATTATTATTATTATTATTATTATTAT
This sequence comes from Palaemon carinicauda, assembly GCF_036898095.1. Taxonomy (NCBI): domain Eukaryota; kingdom Metazoa; phylum Arthropoda; class Malacostraca; order Decapoda; family Palaemonidae; genus Palaemon; species Palaemon carinicauda. The sequence continues at coordinate 29,550,784 of NC_090727.1, forward strand.
TATTATTATTATTATTAGCCAAGCTACAACCCTAGTTGGAAAAGCAAGATGCTATAAGCCCAAGGGCTCCAATAGGGAAAAATACCCCTGTGAGGAAAGGAAATACGGAAATAAATAAATGATGAGAACAAATTAACAATAAATCATTCTAAAAACAGTAACATCGTCAAAACAGATATGCTATATATAAACTATTACCAAAGTCAAAACAGATATGTCATATATAAGATATAAAAAGACTCATGTCAGCCTAGTTAACATAAAAACATTTACTCCAACTTTGAACTTTTGAAGTTCTACTGATTCAACCAGTCCTACATGTTGAATATTTCTTTATAGATCACCTGTAAATAGAACAAGATGAATTATGTATTAGTTAACTGTTGTGAGGGTGATATAAAAACAAACATTTCTTAGTGGTTATAAGTTTCATTTAATTCTGGGATATAAATTTTGCTTATTTTGAATGACTAGTTTTCATCACTACTTCCAATTCACGTGTGCATTAACCCCGCCCCCCAACGAAGTTGGAAGGAGGTAATGTTTTACCCCCTGTTTGTGGGTTTGTGTGTTTGCTTGTTGTGTGTTTGTTTTTTAACAGCTTCCTGGTCGCAATTTTAATATTAGAGTAATGAAACTTGCAGGGATTGACTGTTATGTAAAAAACTGGAAATGATTAAATTTTGGAAGGTCAATGTCGAAAGTCAAGGTCACGGTCAAGCATAATGTCTAAGCCATAAGTTTGGACATTGTTATCACAGAGACTTAAAACTTGGGTCATATTTGAGTCTATGAAAATCCACACCAATTAATACATGTTAAGGTCAAAGGTCAAGGTCGAGCAAAGGGTCGAGAAATAAGCTGAAATCGTGTCTTCGTTTATGATTACCTCCGTAAACGAAGTTGGGAAGAGGTTATGATTTCGCCGCTGTTCGTCTGTTTGTGAACAACTTCTTGGCCACAATTTTTACTCATAGAGTAGTGAAGCTTTCAGGGATTAATTGCTATGTTGAAACGTGGAAGTGATTTAATTTTCAACCCTAGGTCAAAGGTCAAGGTCGACTGAATTAACCCTGAGGCATGCTGATTTCTAGAAATAGGCTGCCGCGGTGGAGGTCTGCACTCTTAGAGTGCTTTTCTAATTTTGTTTGTTTTAAAATGATTCTCTAGTTTTCATTAATACTTCCATTGTACATATATATATTAACTTATTATATGTTTTTATTAGTTTAAAGAATGTGAGCTTGTTTATACCAGAAAACACAATCTATCCACAGGCAAAATGATTTCCTTAATTCATGTCTTTGTTTATGATAACCAGGAAGGGAGACAAATTTTCCTGTCAGCTTTTATTAATTGTATATTGAAATATGAATTAGATATATTTTTTTACCATAAAGTAAAGATATATATATATATATATATATATATGTATATATATATATATATATATAAAGCATATATGCATATATAGGTATATATATTTATACATATGCATATATAAGTGTATACACACACACACACACACACACATATATATATATAAATATATATATATATATATATATATACATGAGTCACCAGTCGCGAACATCCTGCAACAGTGTTCCATTTTGTATCGTATCATCCTATATACTACATCAAGTCAATTTAAAAGGGACGGTAATTGCTAAGGGTTTAAAGGTTACATAATATAAATTACGATCAAAAGGGACAGTATCCTGATAAATACCATCAAAACCTTTTTTTTTTTTTATTTATTTTTTTTCTTTTTGCAAACTACTTATAATACGAAGCAATTCGCGGAAACACCTTCGACCTCATAAATAGATTATAGAGTCAAGTCAGCTATTTCCCTTTATTTCCCAGAATGTTATTTATGATCCCTAAGCATCTCGCTAAACCGAATTTATTATGAAACAGGGTTGCCTGGTTGGCCTTTTTTCAGGCTAACAACCTCAAATTTGGCCTTTTTGAAATACGTTGGACTTTACTGATATCATGAAAAAAGGTGGGCCTTAAATACTAGATTTTTGGCCTTTTCCTGATAATGGGTTGGCATTTTAAAGCTGCAGTTACTTAGAAGTTGGCCTTTTCTCATCTAGAAAACCTGGCAACCCTGTAACTCTGAAGTGTTATGCATTCCTCTAAGTAACTGGGTTAGATATAATTTTTCTTTATGAACTATTGCTAATGGTTACGTTAATGTATTCCCAGCATTCCTTCCACTCGAACCTGTATCTCTCTTGCTTGAGGGTACACTCGGGCACACTATTCTATTTCATTTCTCTTCCTCTTGTTTTGTTAAAGTTTTTATAGTTTATATAGGTCATATTTTGATGTTGTTACTCTTCTTAAAATATTTTATTTTTCCTTTTTCCCTTGCCTCAATGGGCTATTTTCCCTGTTGGAGCCCCTGGGCTTATAGCATCCTGCTTTTCCAACCAGGGTTATAGCCTATGATAATAATAATAATAATAATAATAATAATAATAATAATAATAATAATAATAATAAAAGGTGATTGAGAAGGAGCGTTGTACGTCTTTAGAAGTTGAAATGTTTATAATCATACTCCTCTAGAATATACGAAGGCTGAGTTTTGTAGTGAAGTTATTTAAAATGATTCATTTAATTAAACCACATATCTAGTTCAAGTATTCAAGTCTCTGTAAAATGAATATCTTTTTAAGACAAAAGTGATCTTTCATCTCAATTGGAACGTCGTATTACAGATGAGTCATACATTTCACACTTTGAAATAGATATATTTTTCTTTTCTATGTTTTAGATTTATCTATCTTCAAGGGATGTACCACTAACCCACATTCGAGATTTTACAACACCCGCCATCTCTCTCTCTCTCTCTCTCTCTCTCTCTCTCTCTCTCTCTCTCTCTCTACTTTCGTTTGAGATATAAAAGGAAACGCTTTCCTTACTCACGAATCAACTAGAATTTTCTTCTAGAGTCTAGACTATTTCCAGGAAACTGTTCACTCACTGATATAGCTCGATGAGGTTTTATCATTTAAGATATTCCACCTAAAAACTACTTTATTTTGAAAATTTCGTTTTATCCATTTAATTTTAAATGGTTCTTTAAAGGTCATTTTCATTGCTGATTTAACAAGAATTTCAAATTTTCTTCACAATAAGCACACACACACACATATATATATATACATACTGTATATATATATATATATATATATATACTGTGTATGTGTAACTATATGTAAATATATCAACGACTGAAAAGTCTATAAATAATACCCTAGAGAAAAACATTAGAAAGAAGAAAAGTGGAATTTCAGGAGAAAAGTGAGCGAAAAAATATGAGTTTAAGAAAATAGATTTTGACCTTTCAATGGAACAGAAACAATGCTGGGGCTTATCTTGGTATCAAAGAGAAAGAATGGAGGTTTGGCCAGAGAAATATTTAGCCAGATATCATAAAGTTTGATGTGAATGGCCTCTTAAGAGTTTCCAATATCGGGAGATGAAATCCTCAAAACTTATCTCTTCCAGAGAAAATGAAACGTATTGTTTGACGATAATTCCGATCGAAATGTTATTATTATTATTATTATTATTATTATTATTATTATTATTATTATTATTATTATTATTATTATTATTATTATTATTATTATACCGACTAAAATTTTACCTGATATCTTTAGCTAACAATGGATACGGAGATTGTAAGACAGGATTTATCAAAAATAGATAATAATTGAAGTTCAATGCTTCTCGTAATTTATTGCACATAAAACATGATTGAACATTATTCAAATGCATGTCAGGAAACTCAATGAAACATCTGAAACTAAACTATGATAAATAAAGGTCTTCCTATTAAGTAACCCCAGAATGCACAAACTCAGTGAAACATCAGATACTAGACTATTATAAATGAAGTTCTTTCCTACTAGGTGATTCCAGAATGCACAAACTCAGTTAAACATCTGAAACTAGACTATGATAAATAAAGGTCTTTCCTACTAGGTGATTCCAGAATGCACAAATGAAACTAGAATATGATAGATAAAGGTCTTCCCTATTACTTGACTCCAGAATGCATAAACTTAGTGAAACAGCTGAAGCTAGACTATGATGAATAAAGGTCTTTCCAGCCATCCGATGAGATACTGCCGCTAGAGAGTTATGGCGTCTTTTGACTTGCCAGACAGTACTACATTGGATCCTTCTCTCTTTTTACGGTTCATTTCCCCTTTACCTACACACACACCAAATAGTCTGGCCTATTCTTTACATGTTCTCCCCATACAACTGACAACAATGAGATTGCCAAACAATTCTTCTTCACTCAAGGGGTTAACTACTGCACTGTAATTATTCAGGGGCCACTTTCCTCTTGCCAAGGGTAGAAGAGGCTCTTTAGCTATGGTAAGCAGCTCTTCTAGGAGAAGGACACTCCAAAAATCAAACCATTATTCTTTAGTCTTCGGTAGTGCCATAGCCTCTGTACCATAGTCTTCCACTGTCTTGGGTTAGAGTTCTCTTGCTTGAGGGTACACTCGGGCACACTATTCTATCCTATTCCTATTTTTCTTCCTCTTGTTTTGTGTAAAGTTTATATAATTTATATAGGAGATACTCATTTTAATGTTACTCTTTTTAGAATATTTTATATTTCCTTGTTTCCTTTCCTCACTGGGCTATTTTCCCTTTTGGAGCCCCTGGGCTTATAGCATCCTGCTTCTCCAACTAGGCGACTCAGGAATGCACAAAGTCACTGAAGCATCTGAAACTAGACTATGATACAGGTCTTTCCTGATCGGTCACTCTAAAATGCACAACAGAAAGGGTGCATTACAGAATAATCTTACCTTCGGGAAGTTTAAAGACGCATTCTTTAACCCGAAGTAGGATTTCCGACAAAGGACGAAAAAGGGATCAGCAGAAGGCGATGAAAAAGCACCGCAATTCTCCGTTATCTCCTTTGTCCTTAAATGAAATATTCGACTCAAAAAAGAAATGAGATTTCTCTTTTCTACTCCCAATAAAGTATTTAAGATGGACAATATTAATTTTTGGTTGGAGGTTGTCTGGCGAGACAACATGTGTTCGTATAGAGGAAATTAATGTAGCCAAAACACGCACACACACACACACACACACATATATATATATATATATATACTTATATATATACAGTATATATATACTGTATATGTATATACATTATATATATATATATATATATGTGTGTATATATCTAAATGTGTGTGTATATATATGTATATATATATATATATGCATGTGTGTGTGTGCGTTTCGGTGTGTGTATATATATGTGTATTTGAGTGTGCGTGAAGTGAAAATAAAGAAACATTAAAATGCATGAAAAGAGGCAAAGCAGCAGGAGAGGATGGCCTAATTATTTGTTTGATAATAGACAATGGATATTAATTTACATAGTAGTGAAACTCGGTGAACTTTACACAAAACACCTGAAAAATCACCACGCCATAATTATATATATATATATATATATATATAGATATATATATATATTCATATATATATGCATATATATATTTATATATACTATATACAGTATCTAAATTTAGTTATATAATTTATATATATATATATATATATATAATATATATAAATATTTGTATATACTATATACAATATCTAAATTTAGTTTTATATATATATATATATTTAGTTGTTTTATAAGAATAAATGTATATATATAAATATATATATATATATTACACATATATATATACATATATATATAGTATTATTTCTGGTCTTATACCCAGCATCCAAACCTTATTCGCATTGTCATTTGGAGTTTAATACTTCTGTTTCATTACAAACTTTTTTGCCAACATTTCATGGACAAAGAGAGAGAGAGAGAGAGAGGAGAGAGAGAGAGAGAGAGGAGGGGGGGGGGGCAGGGGGGGCAATAAGGAATCAATCCAGAAGCATTTGATGAGCACTTATACACTTATACTCGTTTTAACTTCGTAGGCGGAGGTAATTACTCGATTCATGGCAAACACTCCAACGGTAATAGTCCTTTCTGGTGTCAGTAAATTACAGCAATTTCGGTGACATTGCGTTCATTGAATAATGCTCCTGGTATGAGAGGGTGACATGACCCATATTTACAATATTTTTTATGTCCAGAGCATTTAGCAACGCTCCATCGTTGTTGCAATATTTAATTTTCCTGTTTTCAAAGCATCAACAGTGTTTCAGATATTACAGAGAAATCTATGAAATTGAGTTACAGTACACTTAAAATTTTGCATTATAAAAACGGTAAATTTCAGGAAACTTTTATTCCAGGATTTTTACTTTTTTTAAAACAGATATATTGACGTAAAAGTTTGATATTACGGTCACCGACCCGTAAAAGATAATAACAAAGTAAGGTAAAATTACTTTTAAACGGAAATTCTCTGTATAAAAACATACTGTGCTCAGCCCTAATTCAGTAAAATACAGGCGACCTTAATTTTACATTACCTTGTTATTATAAATTTAGGTGTTGATGACTGTAATATCACTCCTTTACGTCACTATATCCGTTTTTAAAACGGTAAGAATTCTGGAATAAAAGTTACCGGCCATTTATCATTTTATCAATTCTATATTTCTAATAGTGTAATAAATAGACACTGACGATATTTTGGGTAAAAAACTTAATGACATCCTAGGAACTAATTAAAAAGAGAAACCAACTAGATGTAAGTTAAATGTCAAATGTACATGTGAATTAAGATCATAAGATTATTTAAACTAATTATTTGATTGTCATAGTATAAGATGAAGATATTTAAGTGACCTTGTTGAGAGAAATCTTTCAAGGTTTGAAAGACTAATGTACCCAATAGTTTGACATATTTATGCCATTTACGAATATAATTAATAAAGCAATTACTGTTATTGCTCTTCAATAATCAGATTATCAAATTATCTTAACGAAATTACTTTAAAGTTCTACTTATAAGAATTTCATATATGTAGAAATATTTAACTATTTACTTAATTTTCTGTGTACATACTAGCCTCCTGGCTTGTACAGTGGTAATGAGTTCGCCTAGCATTCGCATGGCAGCAGATCGATCCTAGCCCGTGACCGTGAGTTGAAGCGGTTTACTGGGGATGCTAGTATGTAGTTGGGCACCACAGTGGTGGTTTGGGCTTGCCTGACTGAGGTTCTGGCGAGCATCTATTTTGAGGACATTGGGCCAGACACCAGATACCTACAGCTACAGCTACCAGACACCTTTAAAAAGAGGTTTTGTAAGTATACATAAAGATATCTGCACCTCAATGTAGTAAGTTTAATAGCACTTGCTCGTCCTAAGGCAGCTCCATTCAAATAGGACGTTTGGATGTGAATCCTGGCATAATTTTCTGTTTGGCAGGAACCTCCTACCTGGTGGAGGCGACGCTGTCAATCTCAGGAAGGAGAGATTTTCAAGGGGGTCCGCTCACATGTCAGATGCACAGCTAGACGGATCCACACCCCTTAAATTCACCCTTTCTTCGCTCGCAGACAGACTCTGTCAACCTGTATATTACCCGTAAGTTCTCAGTAAAAAGCAGAATTTGTTTTCTTTTTTTTTTCAAGTTATTTCTGTTCTAGAAAAGGGTTAAAACTATATTTATCCCTTGAGGCTTTTCATTATAGAAAAGGTTATATAATTTTTATGAGCCTTAAATACTCTAAAAATAGTTTTCCTTTACGAGATTCATATTTCTAGAAGAACATTTTATTGATGTGTGTATATATATGTGTGTATATATATATATATATACATATACATATATATATATATATATATATATTTATATATGCATATATATATATATTTATACATATGTATATTTATATATATTTATATATGCATATATATATATAAATATATTTATATATATGTATAAGTATATATATATACATATATATATGTATATACATATATATATATACACACATATATATACACTATATATATACATATATATATATATATATATATATTACTAGCTAAGTTACAACTCTAACTGGGAAAGCAATATGCTACAAGCCCAAGGGCTCCAACAGGGAAAAATAGCCCATTGAGGAAAGGAAATAATGAAGCAAATAAACGATATAAAAAGTAATGAACGATTAAAACAAAATATTTTAAAAACATCAAAAAGATATTTCAGATATAAACTATAAAAAGGCTTATATCAGCCTGTTCAACATAAAACCATTTGCTTCAAGTATAGATAGAATCTTGCATATGTAAAGAATTTGCAGAATCCCAAAGTTGGATGGAGCAAAGTTAGTGGGTTGTCCCTTGTTTCGCATGGTTGGATGAAGCAGAAACTTGTTTCGAAAGTAATAAAGTTTCCAGACCGTTCAACTTCTTTTAACCTGAGATTTCGTTTCTCCTCTAGAACTTAGTAAGATTATTTGTACAATCTATATTCTGTGGTTTTGTTTAGATTTCCTTTAATTCACTATAATATATATATACATATATATATATATATATATATTATACTATATATGTACATATATATACATATATACACACACACACACACATATATATATATATATATATAGTCATCATCAACATCCATTATTATTATTATTATTATTATTATTATTAACCCATTGTATGAAGAAGAATTGTTTGGTAATCTCAGTGTTGCCAGGTGTATGAGGACAGAGGAGAATCTGTAAAGAATAGGCCAGTCTATTCGGTTTATTTGTGGGCAAAGGGAAAATGAACCGTAACCAGAGAGAAGAATCCAATGTAGTACTGTCCGGCCAGTCAAAGGACCTCTTAACTCTCTAGTGGTAGTATCTCAACGGATGGCTGGTGCCCTGACCAACCTGTTATTCTTAATGTCTATCTATTATCTGTCATGTTCATCATATGTACTGCCTTGCCCATTTCTTCTCTTACAATATTTCTACATTAGTTTACTCTCGTATCCATATTGCTTTTTTTTCTCTCTTAGTGGTATTCCAATCATCATTCTTTCCATAGCTCTTTGAATTGTAACTAGCTTATGTTGTAAAGCTTTAGTAAGTTTCAATGTGTATGATGCATAAGTTGATAATAGTAGGACCATCTGATTGAATACATTTCTTTTTAGAGAAAGCGGCGTTTTACATTACATAGTCTCTTTTTGTTTACTCAAAGATATCCATCCTATGGTTATTCTTCCTTTAATTTCGGTCTTATGTCCTGGAGAATATATGACTGTTTGTCCTAAATACTTATATTCATAAACAATCCATAGAGTTCGACCAAAACCATTATGTTGCCTTTCTGCCTTTTTGTTAAACATTATCTTAGTTGTACTCATATTCATTTTCAATCCTACATCTCTGCTTTCCCTGTTCAAATCTTCTATCATATTTTGGGGATTCCTCTTACATATATACGTATATATGCATATATATATATATATAGAAAACTATATATATATATATATATATATATACAGTATATATATACATATTTATAAATCGGAACCAATAACTATGCAAAAAGCCATCCTCCCTTATTCCTACGATATATATGCATATATATATATATATATACATACATATATATACTGTATATATATATATATATATACAATGTGCTTGTGGGTTTTTTCTTGCTAAAATTTATAAAACTACTCCAATGTATTACTCGAATAATCTTGATATCACTTTTATTTCTGTGCAGAAATGTAGAAATACAAAAAGAAAAAAAAAACCTTGTTTGATGCAAAAATGAAATAGAAATCATTTTTGCGTCCCGATGGCCACCAGTGTTTGCAAGAGCTCTTTGTAAATGTCTGGTTTGATTGGCGTAGTTGTCATTTCTGGATTTTTCCTCCCTTCTGTGTTGAGGTGTGACAGTTAGACAGAGGGAAATAATTGCATTTAGTCCCCTGACATGCCATCTCTAGGGCCGTCCATTTGTTACAGTTTTCAGTTTTAACTCTTCAAGTCAGGGAAGAGTAGGCTTTCTTTGTATACCATTACGTCTTAAAGGATCATATTTGAACAAAAGGTTTGTTGATTTGTACATTATTATATTATATTATATTATATTATATTATATTATATTATATCATATCATATTAGATGATATTGAAATAGTTGGCTGAGGACTATGAAGCGTGAGGTAGGAGATGATGAATGGAGAAGTACTGATTTAAAAGCTTAGGTCTCACCAGTTGTCTCTATCGTGAGCTCTTAGATCAATATTTCTCCATTCATCATCTCCTACTTCAAGCGTCATAGTTCTCAGCCATGTAGGCCTGGGCCTTCCAACTCTTCTAATATCATCATCTCGTCCTACGCCTATTGATGAGACCCTTTGCGACGATAGGCGTAGGAGGATCTGATAATATTAAGAGTTGGAAGCCCTAGCCCTACATGGCTGAGGACTATAAAGCGTGGAGTACGAGAGGATTAACCGGGAAGTACTGATTTAAAAGCTCAAGATAGAGATGACTGGCTAAATCTAACCGATGCCCATTACATCAATAGGCGTGGGAAGAGATGATAATATTGATGATATTATAATGTGGAATACGGAATACTGAAAAATAAATACTTTACTTTTGCTTCACAACTTTATATTCTTTAAGTATCTGAATATTTTTATCCGATTGATCGTACAAATAATTTTTCTCTTGGTAAGGGTAGAAGAGACTCTTTAGCTATGGCAAGCAGCTCTTCTAGGAGAAGGACACTTCAAAATCAAACCATTGTTCTCTAGTCTTGGGTAGTGACATAGCCTCTGTACCATGGTCTTCCACTGTCTTGGGTTAGAGTTCTCTTGTTGAGGGTACATTCGGGCAAACTATTCTATCTTATTTCTCCTCCTCTTGTTATGTTAAAGTTTTTATAATTTATATAGAAAATATTTATCTTAATGTTGTTACTGTTCTTAAAATATTCAATTTTTCCTTGTTTCCTTTCCTCATTGTGCTATTTTCCCTGTTGGGGCCACTGGGCTTATAGCATCCTGATTTTCCAAATAGGGTTGTAGCTTAGGAAGTAATAATAATAATAATAATAATAATAATAATAATAATAATCCCATGTGGATCTTGCTAAATACGAAGTGTTGGTGTTATTCAGATTAATTTAAACTATATCGTGATCACTTTATAAAAAATGCAGCAAAAAGTTAGTTGGGGTCGATAATTGTCGAACCCATTTGTATATATTGCTGCTTGACTAAATAGTTTAAAATCTGAAGGCCATTGCCTAACCTTGGTCCTAGCATGGGTGGGGAGGAGGGAGCTTGGGCGCTGATCATATGTATATATTGTCAGTCTCAGGACATTGTCCGGCTTGATAGGGCCATGTCACTGTCCCTTGCCTCTGCCATTCATGAATGGCCTTTAAGCCTTTAAACGGAAATAACATTCAGATTAATTGCTTCCTAAAGGTCATTAGGTAATTAGCTATTGTCATCCTTGTTTTTGTGCGACGCTTGTATTAGCTCGTAATTAGATTGCTCCTTAATGATATCTTTCATTTCAAGTTATGTTAATACTTGATAACAATATTTTCAACAGATGCTGAAGAAACATCAGATTTGATTTCTTGTAGAGGTAAACTAAACGATATTTGGTGGAGAAAACTATGTTTAATGTTTTATATTCTCTATGGGAAATTCAATTCAAGTTAGTTTTCAATGAAATTTAATCACAGAAATCTTTGGTCACTGCAACCTGACCATCCTTGTGAGCTAAGGATGGGGCTTTGGGGGAGCCTATAGGTCTATCTGCTGAGTCATCAGCAGCCATTGCCTAGCCCTCCTTGGTCCTTGCATGGATGGAGAGGGAGCTTGAGCGCTGATCATATGTATATATGGTCAGTCTCTAGGGCATTGTCCTGCTTGATAGGGCATTGCCACTGTCCCTTGCTTCTGCCATTCATGATTAGCCTTTAAACCTTTAAAACCTTCATAAACTGTTACTTTATTTGAAATGCAAATGCTCAATTAATAATCATATGATAAAAGAGAGAATATTCGTGTTATGTTTTCAGCATTGAAATGATATTGTACAACCAAAAAATGCATTTCATTGTGCAATTATAGAAAAAAAGTGAATGAAATGCTTTTAAATTTACATCTCGATAAATTCAAAAGTAGTAGTTTCGGGTCTATTCAAATTCAGTGGTGTTGTATTTACTATATAAAGTATTTTTGGTTTTATTTGGATACAGTAGCTCTTGTTTTATTCAAATAAATACACGCAGGATTATACAAATGCACTAAAATCGAATTCACTCTAATTTATATAATTAGAATTGATTCAAAGCTTATATTTTCCGTTAATATCGTAGAACCAGATACATTTACGGAGTGACTCAAAATTATATCCTCCGCCAACGAAGTTGGAAGGAGATTATGTTTTACCCGATGTTTGAGTGTTTATGTGCGTGTTTGTTTGTGAACAGCTTCCTGGCCACAATTTTAATTTTAAAGTAATGAAACTTGCAGGAATTAACTGTTATGTAAAAACCTGGCATGATTAAATATTGGTGGGCTAAGGTCAAAGGTCAAGGTCGCGGTCAAGCAAAATGCCCATATCACGTAATCAGCCATAAGTTTGGACATCGTTGTCACAGAAACTTCAAAGTGGGTTCATATCTGAGTGTATGAAAATTCATGCCAATTAATACATGTTGCGGTCAAATATCAAGGTCGAGCAAAAGGTCGAGAAATAAGCTGCCCAGGTGGAGGTAAGCGTTCTACTTAGAGCCCCTCTAGTTTTCAATGCATTAACTTGAAGCGGAGTTAATCTGTTTAGCTAATGATTTAAATGACATTGCTATATATATTAATTCAAGCAAATGCATTATATCCCAGCTGTGATTAAGTAGTGTAATGATCTTCCTAATCAGGTACTTGAATCGGTGGACTTTCAAAAGTTCAAACTCCCAGAAAATATTCTTACGTTGAATAGGCCGACATACTCTTCTTAAAATATGCTTCCTGAATTGTTCATTACCTCACTTGTGGTTTATTTATTTCCTTATTTCCGTTCCCCACTGCGTGATTTTTTTCCTGTTGGAGCTCTTGGGCTTATAGCATCCTATTTTTTCCAACTAGGGTTGTAACTTAGATAATAATAATAATAATAATAATAATAATAATAATATAAGATCTCTCTCTCTCTCTCTCTCTCTCTCTCTCTCTCTCTCTCTCTCTCTCTCTCTCTCTCTCTCTCTCTAATGCTTTTTCGTTCACGGAATTTTGGTATGGATTTAGGAAGCATATGATTGAATCACCGATAGAAACATTAATGCTGAATGTTTATGAAAGAACTAATTTAATTGATTAGATAATTCATAGATAAGTAACATCTTCCGTTATGGTATGTCTTTTCATTCTTTAAGTATTCTTAATTTTAGTCCAATTTTAAACAATCTCTTTAGTTATCAATTTTCTCAGAGTACCCACCACCGTGACCCATTCATAAGGCATCCACTGGGCTAGCCTCCTGGCTAATACAGTGTTAACCCGTTCGCCTAGCATTCGCATGGCAGCAGATCGATCCCCGCCCGGGACCGTAATTTTAAATTGTTTACTGGGAGGGAGACTGCTTAGGCGCCACAGTTGTTGTTGGGGGGTGGGGGTTGGGTTGGGGGGGGAGGGGGGTGGTGGTTGTGTTGGGCATGCCCAGCTGACGTTCTGGTGAGCCTCTATTCTGGTGATACAGGAACTGAAACTAGACACCTTTGCCTTTAAAGTAGGCTTTTCCACAGGAACTCAGTGACTTGTAATGATATATAAACTGAATTTGGCTCATCTGTTAATGGAAACAGAATGAATATCAATTCATCTACTCCATTATCATTAAGGAAAGGATTGATAAACCGAGAATTTACGTTATGTTATAATTCTTTTACTTTTTTTCTCAATTATTTGAACACAACTTTCTGTATTTAGTTATTTCATATTCATAGGATATTACCAATGTTTTACAAAAATGGTATGTTGGTATATAGCGAACTTTGATAAGAGTAATTCCTGGGAGTACATTTTAAAATTGTGCCACACAATTTTCACAATTCAAACAGGAAGGGTGTTCCAGATTAACTTGAATTCAGAGAAGATACGAAAAGGAATTTTACTAATATATTTTGGTATGGACGTTTTTCCTAATACTACATCGTATGAGTAAATTGTATTCTATAATACACATTATATAGATTACTTAACAAAAGCACTCCACAGAATTTTCCCCTTAATTATTTTGGAAAGTTAGGCTATAATTGTATTTGCCTTTCAAGGTTAATAACTACTATAAGAGGTTGAGAAATCTCTTGTGCTTGATTGTGCTAAAGTACCATCCTTATTCTTGGCTTCAAGAATTTGCTTTACTTATCTTTACATCTTAATTATTGACTAGAAAAAGGTATTATTATTGCGTCCCATTGATCTCTGATTTCAAAACGCACATATAACACACACATAATGACTGATGATATATGTTAGAAGTATTTAAGAAATCTGATCTGCAAAGTAGCACCGTTTTCCGGAATATGTACCAAATTATTCATGTATAAAGACCAGA
>NC_090727.1:29570378-29577878 GCF_036898095.1 Palaemon carinicauda
TAAGAATCGATTTGCAGTCTTAGAGACTTTAGGAGACAAATAGCAAACAATTAACGAATGATACTTTGGATACTATAAAAAGGAGACAAAGATAGAAGTTGATTGTTGGAAGTTTTTGAGGAAGTAATGAAAATTGCAAGGTAGAGCATGCTCAGCATTCCAGTATTGATAGTGAGGTCAAAAGAAAAGACAGAAATGACTGGCGAGAATATTTAGACAGGAAAGCAGATGAGTCTGACAAAGCTATGGATTCAGGGAGTGGCTATGGTATAAGAATTGTACATAGAATTATTATAGAAATCTCTACGGGAGCAAAGCAGAAGAAGCATATACCCATCAAAAAGAGAGATGGAGCTGTTATAACAACAGAAGATGAAGAAAGGCAACGTTGGGTGGAACACTTTAGTGGGGTCATGCATAGGAGATATAAAGGGATTAATTTGATTGATATACCTGAAGCTGAGGAATACCTTGATGTGCCCTTCAATGAATTCAGTGTGTTTGAAGTCGAAGCTATCTTTTAAAAAAACTCGAAGAGATGGGATGCCTCTAGTTATGATGGAATAACTGCTGAGATAATATTGGCCGAAAATGATGTGACTCCCAGATTACTTACAAGATTATTTTGTAGAATGTGGCATGAAGAGGCAAAGCCTGATGAATGGGAGCTAGGAGTGTTGGTGAAAACGGCAAATAGGAGATCTGACTGATTGCAATATTTACAGAGGTATCACACTTACGTCTGTTGTCATGAAAATACTATGTTGTTTATCCTCCTCATGCATTTTGTAATGCATAGAAGAGTTGGTGATGTTGGAAAAGGATTGGACTGGATTGGTAACAGGATATTAGCTGACATAGAGTATGCTGATGACGCTGTCCTTATTAGCAGAAAACCACAGGTCAAGATAAATAGAAGAAAGACAGAGATGAGGAGATTGGAACATGCAATGGAAGAGGAAATATCATTGGAAGGAAAAAGGTTTAATGAGGTGGAACCATTTAAATATTCAGGAACTATGATATCTACTACAGGGATTAAGATTTTGAGTTTAATGAAAGATTGAAAAAAAAACAAATGAGACAATGGCTAGGTTAAGTAATATCTGGAAATCAAATCGCCTGAAATTACATGTAAAAGTCTGGCTATATATCAGTTTAGTGAGATCGGTGTTACTGTGTGGATATGAGTCGTGGTATAACAACGAAACAATATCCAACAGATTTTATAGATTTGAAAACAAAGCCCTCAGAAGAATATTGGGAGTTAAATGGCAGGACAGGATTAGAAATGAAACTATAAGAGAGATCACTCAAGTGCCATACGTGGATGAGATCATGGTGAGGGGTAGATGGAGATGGTTTAGGCATGCTCTTCGCTCTCTCCAAGAGATTAGTTCACCAAACTTTCAACCAGGCTCCACAAGGCCCTAGAAGAGTTGGAAGACCCAGGCCTACATGGCTGAGGACTATGAAGCGCGAATTAGATGTTGAATGGAGAAGCATTGATTTAAAAGCTCAAGATAGAGACGAATGGCAATCTAACCGAGGGCCCTTGCGTCAATAGGCGTAGGAGGAGATGATGATATGTGGTTTCAAGCTATTTAACTCAAAGTGAGTCACTTTGCCTCCCTCTTCCGCTAAAAACCATTTTGTTGCTATACCAATGCAAAATAATGGATGCTCCTTATCTTTATAAATTACCACATACCATTTTCCTACAACTGAGGCTTCTTTATATGGAGGTGAAACGCTCTCCCAAAATTAATTAAATTCCTTTTGATTCGCTATCAGGACTATCCAAGTAGTTTGAATAATCACTATTAATTACCTTGGTCAATTTAGATTTTTTTATATTCACTTTAGCGTTTGCACACATTTTTCTTAGAAATCGAGAAATATTTGGTTGCTTTGTATTACCATCATTTGTTTTGTTTTTATTTCTCTTAATGCCTTTCTTTAGGGTTTTCCCTTTATTGATCTTCATTTCATCTCTTTTTCTTAAATCTTTGATTGCCTCCCTTTCTGTTACTATTTGAGCAAATGACTTTCTTATTCTTGTTTTGTTTTTATCATTCATGGTTGCTTTTTCTGTAAGATTATATTTTGTAGGTAAAAGTGTCTCTTTGATGGCTCATTCATAATATGATGTAAAAATAATAAGAATAAACTGGATATATACAACTTAGGACGAATATTGTTTATGGGATCAGCTTTGTCTGTCGTTGATATCTCTCACTATCATGCTGTTTACTCTAATGTTGCTGCATTGAACATTATATCAAAAAGGCAACACGCCAGCTGCATCTTTTCTATTGCGGTTATCAACATGGAAATTAGCAGAAAAGGGAAAACATATTTTCCCTAATATCTGAAATTTTCATTTGGATTTGTGAATTATTCTAGGGACAATGTATATACAAGAAAGATTTCTTTTTTCATTTATTGTAGCATTTGGGCTCTCGAGGATGTCACCAGGATTTGGTCGATCTTTTTGAAGGTTCCACCCCTGAGTGTCGACACCTTTGAGTGTGTCCCCAGTATTAGATAACTTTTTGAAAATCATGTCATATCCCTCAAGCTAGAAAAACAAACTTTTTGTAGATGTAACTCTCAGGGTGTCACCCCCTTTTAGGGTGTCACCCTGAGCAGACACTCCCCCCCCCCATACTGCACTCCAAATGTCTTATTTTATATGCTTATGATAACATATATGAAGATTTACACATAAAAGTATATTTGCGTGCTCGAATACAAAGTTTAATTTATATATTCATAATGTAAGGCAAAATTGGACAGTTTTCAATGCTATGGTGAGGCAAAATTGGACAGGCAACTTTCTCACTTTTTTCTTGGCGAGGCAAAATTGGACAGTCTTGGATTACGGACACAAAAATTTATGTAAGTCCATAATTTTTTTCTAGTATAGTTATATTGATAGTGACCACAAACTGTCATAATTTGGAAATTGAGCGTTGCTGCTTAACGGAGATACAGACGTGTCCATAATTGCCTCGCTGTCCAAAATTGCCTCGCCTCTAAGATATTTTTTTTTGATGAGATATAGGAATTTCTAATTCTCTGATGATTATGAGACAAACTATTTTTATAGATGAGACCTCCCTCTTTTGAAAGCATGTTTGATTTTTGGTCATAAATTATTAATACAGATTTTGTACAAAGGTTTCTAAAAAGGTGTCCAAAATTGCCTCGCCTTACTATATATATATATATATATATATATATATATATATATATATATATATATATATATATATATATATATATATATATAAATATATATATGAATATATATATATATATATATATATATAAATATATATGAATATATATATATATATATATATATATATATATATATATGTGTATATACAGTATCAGCCGTTAATAGTCCACTGCATAACAAAGACTTCAGACATATCCTTCTACTTGTGGCTGTTCATGTTCTTTCTATGCCAGTCCACACGCAAACTTTCTTAGTTCGTCAATCCATCGTCTTCTCTTCCTTCCCTTGCTTCTTTTGCAATCTCTAGGGACCAATTCTATTATTCTTAATGTATATCTATTATCTGTCATTCTTATTATATGTCTGCCCAGGTCCATTCCTTTTCCTTACATGTTAGAATATCCTTAACGTCATATTGCTCTCATAACCATGTTGCTCTTTTCTGTCTCTTAGTATTATTTCCATCATTACTCTTTCCATAGCTTGTAAGTAGCTTATGTTCTAGGCCGTTATTAGGGCTCCAAGTTTCTGATGCATAAGTTGAAAGTACAGTAGTAGGACCATGTCATTAAATTTTAGAGAAGAGGTCAATTTACTTTTCGTAACCTCATTTTTTTTTCCCAAAAGCTCTCCATTCCATCCTTATCCTTTGTATAATTTCGGTCTTGTGTCCTGGGGAAACATACTTTCTGCCTCAAGTACTTATATTCATTAACAATCTCTAGGTGTTCGTCCATTACTGATATTTGTTGTCTCTTTACACTTTCATTGAACATTATTTTAGTTTTACTTTATTCATTTTCAATCCCACATTTCTGCTTTCTCTATTCAAATCTTCTATCATCTTTTCTAATTCCTCGCTTGATTCACCAAATATAACTACCTGAATGTCATCTGCAAATCTTAAGTTGTTAAGGTATTCCCCATTAATTTTAATTACTACATTTTCCCAATTTAAATTCTAGAAACTTCTAGGCCCGCTGTGGATAATTTAGGAGAGAAGGGGTCTCCCTGTCTAACTCTTTCTCAATCAGAATTTTTTCATTAAGTTCATGTAGTTTTAGGATTGCTGTAATTCTTATATAGATATATTTAAGTGTTCTAACATAAGATTCATCTATTCCTTGTCTTTAAAATTCTTTCATTACTGCTGAGGTTTTGACAGAATCAAAAGCCTTCTCATAGTCTATAAAAGCCATGCATAGTGGTTTGTCAGATTCTGTTGATTTTTCCATCAGCTGGTTAATTACATGGATATGGTCTGTTGTTGAATACCCACTTCTAAAGCTTGGCAACTCTCTTGGTTGATTATAGTCTAGCTGTCTTTTTATTCGGCCTAATATAATCTTTGTAAGTATTTAACAATAGCTGAAGGAGATTTCATGGTAGTAAAACTGGCTGAACTTTACAGAATGCTCTATACCAGCAGCTTGAAAAAATTTTATCATACTAATTCGCAAAAAGGGAGACACAAAAGACCTGACAAATTGTCGCCCAATAAGAATACAAGAGTATTCTTATTGGGCGAAAATTTGTCAGGTCTTTTGTGTCTCCCTTTTTGCGAATTAGTATGATAAAATTTTTTCAAGCTGCTGGTATAGAGCATTCTGTAAAGTTCAGCCAGTTTTACTACCATGAAATCTCCTTCAGCTATTGTTAAATCAATTCTTAGGCTATCTTCTCTTGTTGCTTTGCTTCTTTTTATGCCTCTTAATGCTTTTTTTTTGCTTCATCTACTGTTACATTTGTTACAGGCTCTGGTGTTCCATTATTTCTTTTGGAAAAGCTATTTCTTATATCCGTTTTATATAGTATTCTATAGAAATCCTCTACAATTTTTATCACTCCATCTCAATTGTTGATAATATTTCCATTTTCGTCTTTTAAATCAAACATCTGCCGGGGTCCTGTTCCAGGTCTTCTTTTCATCAATTTAATGTTTCTTCCTTTCTGTAGTGTTTGGTCTGACAGTGTTTACCATATTTCTCATTTGCAATTTTCCTGAAAATATATAATCTCCATATACAATTGCTTATTAAACATGATGTTTTGAACACGTAAGGTATTTTCATTCATGCTTGTCTTCGCTACAATCAACATGATAACTATTAGTTTTGCTGAGTTATATCAGTCATCCGTAGAGCAGTCACTCAACGTAAGACCAACAGGTCATTAATCTTCTGTATATGCTTGCCTATATATGTATATTTTGCTTGCTCTGCAGTATTCGTATGCCTTACTTGGTCGCCAATGTTAGTCTTTATCCGTATGTAATAACTGATAGCCGATATTCGTGTTTTCTGTGTGTTTAGACACCAGTATTCGTATTTAGTATGTCATGCCCTTTCTCAAGAAGTCATACGCCGGTATTTCCTGCCAATATTTGTATGTCGGGCAAGCTCAATAGTATTCGTATATCGTACATGCTCGCCAATATACGTATGGCATGATTGCGCTTACACAATATTGAAACAACAACAACAGCAGCAATGGGAATTTTAATACCAATGACTTAGGTATATCCTCTCAGTTAAAACTAGGTAAAAATCTATTACATTTATTGAACTAAACCAGAATTTAGTGTACAACGGCAAAGAACAGGATATTGTATGATAATGGTAAACTTTTTAAAATAACCGGACTAATGAATATAAATGAGGTATCAACTTTCATCTAGTCCAATCGATCTCAGGATGCCAGAAAACTTCCAATCAATCAACCATCAAGTCAAATAGGTAGCACACGCAGCGAAGGACTCAAATAAAAATGGAAATCGCAGGTCAAATTTAACTCAATTTTCTCTGAAGATGAAACTGAAGTATTATATTTACTGAAAGAGAAATAGCTTTTGAATCTGCGCTTTAGTTACAACCTTTATAATGGGAAGCAGTCTTACTAATTATTGTCAATTTTTGGTTTTATTTTGCTTGCTTTAAAAATCACGAGGAGGCAACGACGAAACGTTAGGTAGTAATTATAAGGGTTAGATAACTGTTTGGTTGGTGGTGCTACAAATGTTCACTGCTTTTCCAGTTTTAGATTAGATGATAATACTTTGTATATCAGGCCCTGTTGTTGCATTGTTGATCTGATAACATCCTTGCTTGACAGTCTGTTGGACTGGGGTTCGGGACCTGCTTAAGCTCGCTAGTTTCTAATAGTGTTTGCAACCTCACCATGCCTTTGAGCTGGAGGTAGGTTGTTTGGGGGAAGCCTATAGTTCCACCTGCTGAGTCATCAGCAGACATTGCCTGGCCCTCCCTGGTCCTGGAGAGGTTTCTTGGGCGCTGATCATATGTGTATATTGTCAGTTTCTAGGTCCACATTGTCCTGTCCTTTGGCTCTGTCATTTATGATCGATCTTTATACTAAAACTTTCTTGTTAGCCCCCCTCTCTCTCTCTCTCTCTCTCTCTCTCTCTCTCTCTCTCTCTCTCTCTCTCTCTCTCTCTCTCTCTCTCTCTCTTTCTCTCTCGACGAAATATAACCTAAATTAGCAGCTGTGTAGGGCTTTCATTATACAATATATCAGTTTTAAGAATTTAATCATTGGTCAACTTTTCACAATACTGTGATTTTTTAAATCTATATATTAGTATTGTACTCATGAATAAAAGAAGTGGCTTCAAGTGATCATGTTCCATTATAATTTATTCTCGTATTCTAGACCGAGTTTCAATAAATGCAAATTTCCCATAAAATGATTATGCTCTAAAATACTTTCGTAAAATACTTATATATTTCGTACTTCAGTTCTCCTCTGAGGTTAGAAGTATTATTTATTTCGAAATTTCGAGTTCAGTCATTTATTTCTTTTCGATGGGATCCGGCGAATTTACCGACAACAATTTATCGACAACAATTCATCGACATGCTCGTTTTATCGACCGCACAATTTATCGACAAGCAATTCACCGAAATTCATCGACGACTATTCAATGTGATCGTTATACTCCTGAAACAGCCGACCCACTAAATTACCTCATTAGTTTTAGTTCAAGACTAGACTAAGTACTTCAATGAAAAATAGACATTGATTTACCTAACCATAAAATGCGATCGTTACAGTATAATCCTAAAACAGCTGATACACCTTACTCAATTAGATTAGTTCAAGACAAGACTTCGTACTTCATTGAAAAGTAGACAATGATTTAGTTAACCATTAAATGCGATTGTTATACTCATAAAACAGCACTTACCCAAATAGTTTTAGCTCAAGACAAGATTTCGTACTTCGGCGAAAAATAGGCT
>NC_090727.1:29585378-29602878 GCF_036898095.1 Palaemon carinicauda
CCTTTCCCACACAACCCCTTACTCTTTCATGACTTTCTGTCGGCAAATGCACCCTCCTGTCATTACTGTTGCTCTGTTTTTCCCTGCAATAGTTTATTGTTCATAATGAAGTTAATACCAAGTAAAGCATCGATTCATGGAATCCCCAAGGTAGGCAAGAGAAATAAAGCATGTGAAATTCAAAGATCCCACCATAAATTTGACAATTGTTGTATGCCTTGCCTGTAGTTTATTTCTTGTAGGTGTTTCTAGGATGCTGGGTGCCGCTGACTGTGGTGGTTTTGAGGATCTTCCTTGATAAAGAAGCAAAATGCTGGCTCCTGTATCGATCATTGCTCAAATGGACTTATCTGGTAGGTCAATCCTGACTGCTAAAATTCCAAGCCGCCAATTAGGATCCCGACACAGGCTAACAACCTTGCTTGCAATACCATCACCCCCTGCTTTTGTCTCTAGTGCTGCAGGGGTGAGGTTGTGGGTACCGAGGGAGGTGCCAGTGCATGCATGCCCATTGGTCCCCGGTCCATTGTGGTCACCACTTCGATTGCTACTTCTGCTGTCATGAGGGGGTGAGGGTGTCAATCTCCCTCGTCTCCCCCTTCCTCTGCCTCCTTTTCCTCAGTTATTGGAAGGGAGGGGGTGTGCGTGTGCCATAGCTTACCCGCTCTCGGCATTTTTTGTTAGGCACTTTCGAGATAGATGACCCTAGGCTTGACAAGCATAACTCGTTGGTGTCCCTCTCCCCCACACTGCCAACGTCGGAAGACTCTTCTCACCTGCTGACTTCATTCTCCCCTTCCCCGGTTTGGGGTTTTGTGACTGCCGCTTATTACATATGTTTTTATGGCTGCCACCCTTCTGGAATCAGGGCAGTTATTTGCCGTTATTTTTTCTAATGCCAAACTATGTAGAATGTTGTGTATCGACATCACTACATCAGCTAACTAACACTTGTCAGCAAAAAAATAACCACATAGATACGGTTTACTAATCTGCGAATATATTTGTGGGTAATTGCTTTTTTATCACCATCTGAGAAATTGGCACTTAGTGTAACAAATGAATCACAATTTCGAAAAATACGCGTTGCAAAACTCTGAACCGACTCACCTTCTCTAATTTTTTGGTTGATAGTTTTCTTTCATATCAACTTTTCATTTCAATATAACATCTTAAACTGCCTTGTGGCCAACACATTCCTTCCATTGTCGGAGCATCTTTGAGCAGTCTGATTACTTGTATTGCTTTTTCTCTTTCTGACCACCCATATGTGACTACATCAAAGTCTCTCAAAAACACTTCATTTGATTGAAACCCTATATTAGGTCGTTGATCGTCAAAAAGCCTTATACTTGCCTGGAGTTCTGTCAATTGTCGAACTAGGATTTTTTTACTATCTTCATTCGGCTGTACATGTGTGCTTTCACTCGTGTGCGTTTGAACTTCGTTTATGTACGTTAGAGATGCTGTGGCTGCGCGCTGCTTCTCTGTCGTTCAACTAATAATCTGTTTATTAACTCGGCTAAGTTATCTAACCTATTTTGTAAGTTTTGTGTTCGTTGTTCTCATTTATATTCTTCATCGACATCACTATAACTAACTGCTCCTTCGTTTTCATCTCCTGCAGCAGCAATCTCTCCTGTGTTAAACCTCATATACCCAGGCATCTTGAACTTTGTATTTTACCTGCTTAAAGTACAACTTCGCACACACTATACACAAACAAAAATATTCTTTCACCTGCACTAATTATGTCCCATGTCGACGGATAATGAGACATTGGAACATAAGTTTTTTACTTAATTACAAAAGGTTCATGAATACACTTTGCACAGCGAGATACTCTTCAGGCAAGTACCATATTGTTCTTGGGAGAGATTAATTGAGCAAGTAATGTAATGTTCCTCTGTCAATATGCTGAAACTTCTAGAATGTGTGGAAATTTCCACTGTAATGGAAATATACTCTTACTATACGGCTTATGACACATCACTTATCACACTGATGACACGTCACCTATCAGACTTATGGCACGTCACCTATCAGACTTATGACACGTCACCTATAACACTTGTTCAATTATCTCACACAACAATTTATGAGTCATAGTACTCTTTAAAAGGTCATTGATCTCATTGTATAAAACACATACACATCTACATTTTTCATACAAGGCTTTGGACATATGTAAAATATATATTCATATATATATATATATATATATATATATATATATATATATATATATATATATATATATGATAAATTTTGCACATTTTTACGTGTTTTTCATATTCAAATAAGCCATATATATTTTTGATATATTAAAGTCTGGATTCTCTTAACGACCTCGGGATCAGAGCCCCAGGCGAAATCACACAAAGACAAGAGCTTGGCTCCGGCCGGGAATCGAACCCTGGTCGGCAAGCTTATATAGACAGTGACTAACCCACTTGGCCAAGTGGGTTAGTCACTGTCTATATAAGCTTGCCGACCAGGGTTCGATTCCCGGCCGGAGCCAAGCTCTTGTCTTTGTGTGATTTCGCCTGGGGCTCTGATCCCGAGGTCGTTAAGAGAATCCAGACTTTAATATATCAAAAATATATATGGCTTATTTGAATATATATATATATATATATATATATATATATATATATGCATGCATGTGTGTATCTACTTTACATATGCTTGAACACTTGTTTTAGGAAACAAAAATAACTAGTAAACTTCCCGTGTTTTTTTTTTTTTTTATTTTTTTTTTTTTTTTTGATGTTGGAGTAAATTACATACTAAGATTTTTTTAGGGCTTTCCAGCTTATATAAGACGCGACCAATTCAATAGTCTTTTAAACAACCCTGATTCAAATTTTCACCAAAAAAAAAAAATAAAATAAAAAATAAACAAAATGGTAGTCTTTATATATTTTAATTGATTTGTAGTCAAATCCTTCATAAAAATGAGAGTAAGAACTTTTGCAGCAAATATGTAGAAATAGAATTATGTTGAAAATATCTCCTGCTCTGCAACAATCGGTATTGCAATATGAAAAATTCTGATTTGTTACAACATTATTCCACTCCTTCCTCCTTGTCTCTCTCTCTCTCTCTCTCTCTCTCTCTCTCTCTCTCTCTCTCTCTCTCTCTCTCTCTCTCTCTCTCTCATAGGTCAAGGATTCCTAACAAGTTTTAATGGAATGAGAAGATTCCTTAATCTTGTTAGTGGACCACAAGAATAATGTGTCCTACGTATATTGGATGGACTAGGTGTACTCTCTCTCTCTCTCTCTCTCTCTCTCTCTCTCTCTCTCTCTCTCTCTCTCTCTCTCTCTCTCTCTCTCTCTCTCTCTCTACCCCCAGGGGTCAAGGAATCCTAACAGGTTTTAATGGAATTTGACGATTCTTTAATCCTATTAGAAGACCACAAGAAAAATATGTCCTACGTAACCTGTATTGGATGAACTAGGTATTCTCTCTCTCTCTCTCTCTCTCTCTCTCTCTCTCTCTCTCTCTCTCTCTCTCTCTCTCTCTCTCTCTCTCTCTCTCTCTCACCCCCAACTGTTTCTTTCGTCATTCCTCTATAATTTTTGTGTTTGACCATAATATTTTTGTTTTATAATTTCATTGAGTTTTCCCCCCAAAAAATCAGGCTATAGAAAAGATATGTTCCGGAAATAAAATGAAATACTGTCACTACGGATACACGCTTAATCCATTTTGAAACAGGATGCTTAATATCTGTAATAATAACCTAAACTGTAACTGGACAAATGAATTTTGATATTTTAATCTGATTGCCAATGCTATAGGCTTCCATGGTGTAAGAGGGAAAGAGAAAGGTCTAAGAAGAAAGCGATGAAAATACATCAGCATATTTCGAAAAGTTTTATTGCACCTTTCCAATCTCACTAATGAGAAAGACATAAATCATCATTGACATCATAATCATGTTTGTGTTTAGTAGCTATTGGCAGTCTCCACACACACACGCGGTGCACTGTAGCAATTACTGTACAGGGTCTTTGAAGCGTCCCTTGGGGCTTTAGTTTCACAAAGTTTTTAGCCATTCACATTATATCTCCGTTCCAGCCTCTTTTCTTCCATTTTGCTGTCTATCTTCTTCTGAACATGAATTTATACGTACAACTATTGGAATTTCTCTCATTTGTACCTTGTCTCTGAATAGCCTACCTGGGCCAAGAGCCCGGTCTTATGGTGGAAATGACTTACGTTCATTCATCCAACATGAATATTCTTTTACCAACACAGGTTTAGTCTTTAAATAAGATCTCTTTACTCTCCTCTGTCCGTACTCAGTGCTCCAGAACCCATATTATTAGGTCTAGTTCTCCATCTATCCAACTTTTCCATGAATTCGATGGCTTTCTTTGCTGGTTCTCGTATTCATACTTAAATACTTGTTGCTTTTCAGATCAACTATTATTTATAGGCTCTAATCGTGTCCAAACCATCTCAGTCTTGTAGATTTCGGCCCTTTTCCAGACTCTGGACACAGCGCTATCTGCATACTGTACTCAGGTGACAAATGCAAGAATTCTAAGGTTATACATTTTCAAACCGATAATACATTTTATTCGTGTACGGTTAAGGAAGCATAAAATTAAATGTCCTTTAATTTTAGAATTTTCAACCTCCTCAAAATAAGCCATTTATTAATCTTAGGGACTAAAGTCCGGTTTTCATGACTCGGCTTAAACTCATATTGATATAATACCTACATCTTTTGTTATTTTTGTTTTTTCAATACAAAAAGAAAAACACTTACATCCACATAGTCAAAGGTATTAGGAATGTTACAGGCAATATGATTGACTCGCCTGAGCTTAATAGTATTCGTAGTAAATCTTCCATTGGAATTTTATTTTTTTCCGTTTAAGGTTTTTCCAGTTTTTAGGAATAATAAACATAATTTTGTTAGGCCTTTAAAGAACTTTTTCATGTAAAGTGATAATGATCTTTAAAAATGGCTGATATTTACTGAATATTTGAAGCATTTGTCAGCGAACTCTGTAGATGATTAAGATTGAAATACTTGTAATCGCAGTTTTCTTCCCATATGCATTATAGTGAAAAGGAGTCGAATATACAAATTCATTTTTGTTTTTAGAGTGATGTGATTAAGGTTTCAAAGAAGTTTTTACATTATTTTTACACCATGCTCTTATATTTTTACCACATATTTTTGTTAACTTTTAACATTACTCCCCTGAAAGAGGTATAGGCCTACAGAAACTGTTCATATTATAGCCAGTAAAAACACGCACAAACAAAATTATTAGATATGATTCAGAATTACTTTTTATCTTTAGAATGTTTATGTGTCATTGCTCAAAGTTAATCTTTAGCCCTGGTCAATGTCGATTACCATTTGAGATGATATAGAAAGAGAAGGAGCGCCTGATGGATGGATTAAGACATGAGCGTAGAAGAGGGATTGATGGATAAGTTGACAGAATGAAATGAATTTGATGGACTGGTCGAAAGTAGAGAGGAAATGAAATGAATGTATCGAAGGGAGACAGAAATTGATGAGTTTTTATTTATTTTTTTTTCTCAAGAAAAGGAAATAAACCATATAAATAGAATGGAGAGTGAGGGGAAGATTGAATCAGTCGGTTACAAAGGGAAAGAAATTAGATACATTGGATTAAGAAAAAAATTAACAGTGGGATTAAGTGAATGAAAGAGATTGATAAATGGATTAGAGAAGAGAAATGGATTTCTTCTTCTTCTTCTTCTTTAGATTACCCGGAGCTTCTCTCCAGACAGGGGCTTTTTGACGGTGCGTCTAGCCCCTGGCTGGTTAAGAGAAATGGATGAATATGATATATGTTTGAAATAAAAATCGATAAAGGTTTTGGAGAGGTAACATGAATTAATAGGTCCGGAAAAGCATAGAAAATGGATAAACGAATTCGATAAAAGAATATTAATGGTATAGGGAAGGGAAGGGATTGGAAGAAGGCAAAATAAAAGTTCGGAATGAAAATCATAGTGAAAATAGGAATTTACAACAGAAATACCTTGATTGGGGCCAGGAAATTCGTATGTTTGGCCTTGATTTTGGTGCTGCCTTTGACCTTGTTAATCATCCTCTCTCTCTCTCTCTCTCTCTCTCTCTCTCTCTCTCTCTCTCTCTCTCTCTCTCTCTCTCTCTCTCTACTGGTAAAAAAGATTAAACTAATTTCATCTTCCTAGTTCCGATGAAATAATTTTGAAATGATAAACTCCCTTATTTCTACTCTAGAGTAAAGTTTCAAATTTCATAGGAGCATTCCCAATTTCACGTTTGACTATCCTTGTAGCTTTCCGCCAATGGGGAAGCGCTAACGAGCTTTAATGGCGATACACCAAGGAATTAGGAATTAGTGCAAGATTAAATGCTAATCCTTACACCAAGGAATTGGGAATTACTGAGAGATTAAATGCGAACTTTCAAAGGAAGTCAAGTAATATCGAAATCGTGATGATGTTAATATAGATTATGGTGGATGTCGTATTCGTATTTCAACGTTGCATTTGAGACCTGATAGGCAGCACGTACACATGAATATGCACATATCGATATTAACAGTTGCTTGTTACAAAGTGAAGTGTCTTTGGAAATCATAAACTAGTTGAAATTATATATAGTGTGTATAAGTATGTATAATATATATATATATATATATATACAGTATATACATATATATATATATATATATACAGTATATATATATATATATATATATCACGAATGGCATTTAATACCGAATTCTATCTTGGGAATATATATCCACTTGGAATTAATTTTATGGTAACAGCTTCTGGCCGGGTGGAGATTCGAACCCCCACCTGTTCGGCTGGAAACCATGCCCGCAGAGACTCTACCGACTGAGCTATCAAGAGAGATAAAAGCTTATGACAAGTCCCCGTACATATTCCTGTCGAATTCAGGAATCTGTTCATACACTTGAAATAAACCCATCTCCACCATGATAGCTGAATCGTGAGTTTGTAACACGTGGTTATTTTAAATGAATATATATCACAAGTACACGTGATTTCAATCAATGTAAATATCACCCACGAATGGAATTTAATACCGAATTCTATCTTGGGAATATATATCCACTTGGAATTCACTTTATGGTAACAGCTTCTGGCCGGGTGGAGATTCGAACCCCCACCTGTTCGGCTGGAAACCATGCCCGCAGAGAATCTACCGATTGAGCTATCAAGAGAGATAAAAGTTTATGACAAGTCCCCGTAAATATTCCTGTCGAATTCAGGAATCTGTTCATACACTTGAAATAAACCCATCTCCACCATGATAGCTGAATCGTGAGTTTGTAACACGTGGTTACTTTAAATAAATATATATCACAAGTACACGTGATTTCAATCAATGTAAATATCACCCACGAATGGCATTTAATACCGAATTCTATCTTGGGAATATATATCCACTTGGAATTCATTTTATGGTAGCAGCTTCTGGCCGGGTGGAGATTCGAACTCCCACCTGTTTGGCTGGAAACCATGCCCGCAGAGACTCTACCGACTGAGCTATCAAGAGAGATAAAAGTTTATGACAAGTCCCCTTACATATTACTGTCGAATTCAGGAATCTGTTCATACACTTGAAATAAACCCATCTCCACCATGATAGCTGAATCGTGAGTTTGCAACACGTGGTTGTTTTAAATAAATATATATCACAAGTACACGTGATACTTGTCGGGTTCTTGATTTTCCCAGCAAAAACCTTTCCACCGCTTTCCAGCATCAACTTTGAGGCAATTGACTCTTAGAAATAATCATTTGCTCTTTTTGTTAACGACTGGAAGTTCTTCTCATCTCCCTTTATCTTCTTAGCCTTAATTAGATCGGAGTTACCATGCTTCTGAATATAATCACACTTTCTTACCGCAATGTTCTAAGCAAAGTGCATTTTCAGCTTTCATGTAAAGAAAACACAAGCTTTGTCTCTTCTTACTGTATCATCAAACTTTTTCTTTTTGTTACCGATTTTCGTTTCTCATCCAAATTCTACATCAATTCCGGCAATGCATCATACAATCCTTTTATTTTCGTTTTCTTGAGAATCTTCGGTAGAAATCATTCAGCTTTTTATCCTGAAGTCTAGATTTCCTTTCCTTTTCCTCAAGAGTTGGAGGGAAGGGAAAAGTTCGAGCCTAAAAGTTATCATGATGTCATTAGCTTTCCTAGGCCAGGCACGACTTCTCACGTCACAATAATGAATAACGTCTTTCTCTTATAGGATAGTAAGAAATTGGTCTCAAAGAAGAGGAATATTCCGCTGATCTTTTGTGCATAATTTTATGAAATGTTGTAGGCAGAAAATTATGCGACATATATAACGTACTTTAATCTTGGACGTGTGAAAATATGTAAAGCAGTTGCGTAATTTTAATTGTATTAAGAGTAAGACTACAAATACGCAAACGCGAGCGTGCGTGCGCGCGTGTGTGTGTGTATAATCGTAACGTTTCACACTTCCTAAACATGCATAGTTTGTCGCTTATGAAATTAGAGATAGCGCATGCATGACCAAATCTTTTGTTCTAGCAAGCAGTTTATAACTTCATATCCCCGTTGTATAAATGTTGTGGTTAAATGAATAGATTAAAGGATAAGAGGAAGCTGCAAGCAATAGGGAAAATCAGAAGAATGGATGATAACATGGTTCATATGATATTACATTGAATATTATTACTGATTTCTTTTTGTAGTCCATTGATTGAATAAAGAAATCATTTCATTTGAATAACATTTTCTAAAGAGTGCATAACCACTGGAGAGAGAGAGAGAGAGAGAGAGAGAGAGAGAGAGAGAGAGAGAGCGGGGGGGGGGGGGGCCTTTGACAGTAGAGGAAGCATTTTTAATATAAGTTTATTATTACTTTTCTGAATCGCAAATCCTTGAAGAGTTCAAGAATGTTTGATGTTTTTGGCAACTGCTCCTATTTTCAGGAGTCCCTTGCCTCGCTATTCTGAGCGACATTTAAACCTTAAAAACAAAAGTCGACAGAAATGAAATCAACACTGGATAACAGACTGATGTCAAAGGAAACTTTTCCTTATAAGAACCTCCAATTTCCTATTGGGAATGGTTAGGAAATAGCATTGAAAATGCAAAAAGAAATGATTTAATTGAGCATAATGGCGGCATTGAATGAAAATATTTCCGATTTCCATAGTGAAATTCACTACCCCTTTTGTTTGGACTAAGGCTATGTTGTGTATTTGTATTTGCTAAGTCTTCCTCTTTTGTGTCGTTAAAAGCCTGAACGAAGTTTCTTTTTACTTCTTGTTTATTTCATATCTGGACCTCTTCATAATTGCTACATTTTGCACAAACAAACTAACTTCTTACCCACAATAAAATGAGCCAAGAGTTTTATTTTGAATCTTTATTTTTTAAAACCGTCTTCCCTAAAGATGAAAGGAATGAATAAGCAGCTAAATGGATGTCCATTATAAAGGAAACATTCCATTCTTATGATTTTTAACTGGAACTAAATAACAAAAAGCAACATACGAAAGAGAACCCCAAAAAGATGCGTTTCCTCACATGAAAAAATTTCTCCCTTTTAAACAAAACTGAACAATTTTTTTGTCCTTTTCCCGAGGGGAGGGCCGGATGTAACAGAAGTGTCGAATTACATATAGCCAAAATGGTCGAAGAATCAAGAAACTTTTTATTCTTACTTTTAACGACTTCATGGGGTAAAAATGAAGGAAGGAAAAATACCCTGGAAAAAAAAAATTTTCTTCTCTTCCAGCTCAACTTTTCCAACACGTACATTTCATCATAAATAAAGGTAAACATCTTTTAAAGACAAGCTATTTTTTCATCTATGTTAACAAAATGGTTCTATAGTTAAGAAAAACTCATCATATCCCAATAGTGTAGTTACTAATACCTATATATATATATATATATATATACACAGAGAAAGAGAGAGAGAGAGAGAGAGAGAGAGAGAGAGGATACATGAACTCAAAGGCGTAAACCTCCACTAAGGCTAAACAATAAACACTCCTAAAGGCCCCCTTCTGCCCAAGGGTACATACCTATCGCTTCCAGCTATGCATGGCATTAACCTTCATAGTGAATCATGAAAATCCACGAACATAAATGCCATCGTCCATCTTTTCTAAGGTGAAATCAGCCTCTAAGTGCCAATGCTGAGGGCCGGAGCGCACGGCTTTTTGTATGGTGTGGTATGGAGCCTACCGGGGTGGGGCCGATACAAGGGGGTTTTACCACCCACAGCTGTAAAGGGCTTTCAGCGTCTGCTTTGGGCCAAGAATGAAAGGGTATGGAGCTATATATATAGAAGTTGTGGTATATTTTACTGTATAGGCTATAGGATGTCCACCCGTGCCCCAGCAGTGAAAGGATGCATGTCACAGTAACACTTTCCTTGTTATCTCATGGAACCACCCCTGTTAGAAAAAAACATTTCTCTCTCTCTCTCTCTCTCTCTCTCTCTCTCTATATATATATATATATATACTCTCTCTCTCTCTCTCTCTCTCTATATATATATATATAATGTATTTATATATATATATATATATATATAATGTATTTATATATATAAATATGTATATATATGTATGTAAGTTATAATTGGCAAAGAATACCTGATCTGCGAAATTATTTATCTATAAATCCAAGGTTATTCTAAATATGATCATTATTTATAAAAGTACCGCTAGCATTTTTTTGTCATCTCTCTCTCTCTCTCTCCTCTCTCTCTCTCTCTCTCTCTCTATTACTAAGAACTTTGAATAGATGTTTTTAAGTTTATGGTAAAATTTAGAATGTTGAATATGTATTACAGTGGTGAAATAAAATTATTATTGAGATAAGAACTTTGTTTTACAATCGTGTTTGATGTGTAAGAAAATTAAAAATGTTTCGCAGAAAAAATCTAGAAACAAATGAGGGAAAATTCTAAATTACAATTCGCTAAACTAATAACAGAAACAAAGGAACGAAAACTTTGTAAGTTCGGCGAACTGTCTTTCCTTCCTGTAATTTTTAATGATTCAGCGGTTCATTACGAAATTGGTCTCCATTTCTTATTAATGAGAATATTCAATGTAGTCTTTAATTTCCTCTCCAGTAAATGTTTGAACTGTAAATACTTAAGTTAATGAGCATAAATTAGAAAAGCGATAGAGGAAATGTTATTCTTTAATTTTGAAAGATTGTCGAGCAAAAATTATTTCATCACCACAGATTTTATTTTTGTTGTGCTTTCTTTTGCATAATATTTAGACTGACACTCTAAATCTTTTTTAATTAGTATAGACGTGAAAATAGTTGGCTAAACTGATTAATATATATATATATATATATATATATAATATATATATATACACAATACAACACACGTATATATATGTGTGTGTATGTGTATATATACATACATACATATATACTGTATATATATATATATATATAGTACATACACACATTATATCTATATGTATATATATACAATACATACACATTTATATATGAATAATAGTACCAGGGTTATGATATACATGTTTATTGCTGAGTTTTCGGAAAATCTATTTCCATCATCAGATCCTGAAATAGAATACATTGTATAAGTTAAAACAAAGTATGATAAATATTTAAAACAGAAAATTTAAAATGAACATATAAAAACTATATGAAATAAAAATAAGAAAATAACAAAACTATAAAATCAATCTAAATACACAATAAAAGATCAAAGCGCCAGCGCTATAAACTCACACGAAATAAAAATTAAACACAATTTAATTCATACGTTGCCCGGTCTAGGTTTGGTTTCTCTGCGAAGTGGCTAAGATGGAAAAATTCCCCTTGGACATTGGGTGGTCCTCACTTAGACAATGGTCTCTGATGGCTGAATGTGGTGTTTTGCCATATAATTACCCGTTCTAGGTGAACGACCGAAGTGCTCAGGACAATCTTGCACGGTAATGTCTTTCACTTTTTCCAATATATGATGCATTACAGCGATCACACTTATATTTATGTATGACACCCGAACAAAGATCATCTGAGACCCGGTCTCGCTCCTAGCATTGGGGGGGGGGGGGGGGGGGGATCGCGATCTTCAATGATACGTGAGGATAAAATTCACGCACAATTCTACTGCAATGATTTCTTATTTTAGACTTGTGGGACCCCAGATATGGAATAGAAAAGAAGATATTTTTCCGAGGAGCAATTAGTTTCTTTTCACATGGTGGTAGCGTGAGTTTGCTGTGTTTTCCCTATATAAGTATCAGTAAAATTATACGGGAATCCATTGTTGCAAAGTAATTTTTTAATATACATCAGTTCCTTATGAATGTTTAGGTAATTAGAGCAAAGGTTATACTCTCTATAAGTAAGAGTACAGACAAGATTTCTCTTATATTGTATAGGAATAAAAGAGGAGAATTAGTGCATAAGCCTGTAAACGTTGGTTTCCTGTAGACAGATGTGTTAAACCCAGTACCAAATTTATGAATGTTGATGTCAAGGAAAGATATGTTACCATCCATTTCCACTTCACTAGTAAAATTTATATTTTGGTGTTTGGAATTCAAATAGTTTAAAAACAATTGGACATGACTTGGGCTACGAAATAATGAAAACGTGTCGTTGACATATCGTCTATAAAAAAAGAAGTTTAAAATCGGCAGGCCATTCATTTAACCAGATGTTTTCATAATAGGCAAGAAAGACATTTGCGAGACTAGGCCCCATAGGGCTACCCATAGCACAACCATCAACCTGTACTTAAAACTTTTTATCAAATAAAAACAAACAATCTTTAGCAAACAATCCCAGCAGTTCCTTCATCTCCTTTCTTGTAAAGCCATTCACTTGTTCGTCTCCAACAGCCCTTCCACGCAGATATCTATTGTCTCAGTCAAAGGAATATTAGTGAAAAGATACTCCACGTCAAAGCTTGCCATTGTACATTTTCCCAAGTTTAAGTTAGAAATTTCTTTAGCAAAGGAAAAAGAATCCTTCACTGTATATTCATTCACTGTTATTGGAGCTATTACGGTACCAACAATTTAGCTATATTATAATTGTGTGTCCCACAAGCAGACAAAATAGGTCTTGAAAGACAATTATTTTATGAACCTTTGGCAGTCCGTACATAATTCCTTTCCTAGATCCCAAGCAGTATAGAGATTGGAAAGTTCCATTTTCAATGACATCCTTATTCTTCAATTTCCTTAGGAACCTGTTAACCTTTTCATCATATTTCAGAAAATACGAAAAAGTAGCAGATGTTAACAGAGCAAATTTTGACCTGTCATTTAAAATGTCCACCATCCTCCCAACATAAGTATTTTTATCTAATAGTACAACACCATTACCCTGCCAGGTCTAGTTATTACAAGATCATCGTTATTTGACAAGTTCTTACGAATTCCAATAGTTTCCGTGTCTAAATATTTGTTATTGTTGAATGGATTAAAAGAATAAAATGACCGATTAGCCAAATACCTCAGTGACTGCTTAAAATACCCGATTCCCTTACGCCAAGGGATCATAAAAATCTAAAGTAGAAATGGTTTTGTAAAATTTTTCTAACTGTAAAAAGTGCTGAACATAGTTTAAACGTCGAAGGGGAAAAACAAACTTAGCAAGGGCAGATTTTTTAATATCTGTTAAAACTACCTTAGAAAAATTAAATATCACATTATCACTAGACACATTACAATCATCTACATACCCTAAGTTTTTTAGCTTCCTTTGGTGGATATGCGTTACACGTTGAATTGACTTACAATTGTTAGTTTCAACAAGATTACTTAAATGTATAAAATCAAGATAAGACAATTTGGATTTTAACAGTTGTTGCTGGTTTTGGAGGGATTCCCGACAGACAGTAATACTTCTTTGCTTTTCTCGAATCTCACAAGATAAAAAATGTTTTTGACAATTTCTATAGCTACGGGTGCGTTGGAAATTTTTGTTAGACAACTTAAAAACGCAAAAAATTAGGAACAAGGTCTTGGGCGTGGCAACAATTCAGAAAATGAAGATCCACTCAAAAGTTTCTTAAGTTTGTAGTCTTGGCGCTGTGTACTTCGATCAAGAGAAGCACCGGTCGTCCATATCGTTGTGTAATCACATATCAGCTATTGATTTATTCCGTGGAAAAGCGGAGTTTCAATAGGAATAATAGTACCAGGGTTATGATATACATGTTTAATGCTGAGCTTTCGGAAAATCTATTTCCATCATCAGAGCCTAAAATTGAATACATTGTATAAGTGAAAACATAATATGATAAATATTTAAAACAGAAAATTTAAAATGAACATACAAAAACTTAAAACTATAAAATCAATTTAAATACACAATAAAAGATCAAAGCGCCAGCGCTATGAACTCACACGAAATAAAATTAAAGACAATTTAATTCATACGTTGCCTGGCCCAGGTTTGGTTTCAGTTTTGTGTTGGAATATTGCCTCCATTATATATATATATATATATATACATACATATATATATATACATATACATATACATATATATATATATATACTATACATATACATATTTATACATTTATATATATATATATATATATATATGGATGCATGTATTCATGCACTAGCGAAAATGTAGGCGTGGGAGCTTCCGTCCTAGAACGTTATTATTAGGAAAAAATACACCGGAATAGTAAATGAAGGTTATGAATTGCCTTTGCCTTTGACCTAAAATTGGAATTTTACTTTCGGTTAACCGTACAATCTATGGGGTTTCATTATCTAGCTCATGGAAGGGTGCATTTGGAACAATCAGGATGAAGTATTGGTATGAGCATATGATATTAAACGACCAATATTGAATGCAGAATGATTTTATGCTTTGAATTATTCCATAAATTGAATCTCTCTCTCTCTCTCTCTCTCTCTCTCTCTCTCTCTCTCTGTCTATGATGCTTAGTTTTAATTTGATTGCTTCTTAGTTTCTTAGATATTTACGGGTGTATTGCAACGAAACTCTTACCAAAGTTATGTCTCATGTCTAGCAACTTTTTATGAAATTTGGTGGGAGAAAGGAACGTTGACTTTTTGGATGAAGGAACCTACTGTCAGATGAATTCCAGAGCATTGTTGCAATTTTACCGGAAATGAAACCAAAAGCCTAATTACTGATTTCGAATAGTATTTCATGGAAGTCAGACAGTAAGTAAGTTATGTCTTCTCTTACCCTACGAACTTCAGTTATAACCCCACAATGAAGCGTCTATGATTAATGACCATCTGTGTACTAGTGGGTTCAACTTTAGGGTCATTCTGTTATCCAAGTTACTTTGTGATTGCATTAATATTCATCGTTATGATATTAATTATTGTTATTGATTGTTGTTCCTTCTAAAGTGGAAGTTCTTTCATGATACGCAAGCCAAATACTGTAATTCAGATAATTCAGAGAACTTTGGACATATACATGGTGAAAGGTTTGTATCGCCATGATCAGCAAAGCTGTACTTACTAGTCAGAGCCACATATACTAGGTTGGTTTGCTGTGAAAGATCAGACCAAAGTCTCTCCCTCACCATTCCGTAGTGGCTAGCGTGTGATGATGAAAATGGCCAAGGCCCAGACATGACTAAGGACATGTTTTAGACCTAGGATGTGCAGTGGACTAGAAATGGCTACACTTGTTGTTGTTACAGTTTCACTGCTGCATTCTTTTATTGTACTGTCTTATGCACTATTCAAGTGTGTGAGGTTTGAGTTATTAATTACAGGTTAGTCGGGTTTTATAATGACGATTATTTTTTTCTGTGTTGTTTTCTTTCCTTTCGTAATACAAAGATGCAAAACATTTCGTCAAAAATATTCCCATGACTGTCGATATTGCAATGGACTTGATATTAAAGGTTGCAGGTCATTCGATCTCCTGTCCGTAAATCAATCAGCAAATAAAAAAAGAAAATGCCTTTAAAGACATTGAGCTTGGAAATATACTAGAGGGAGGTTTTTGTATTTCAAGCAGTGAAGTAAAATGAATCACCGCTTGTCCTGCCGGTGAATGGACCCAATATATACTGGAAAACTTTTCGGGGAACGGTAGAATTCCTTAAAGGAAAGCGATTTTTGATATATATATATATATATATATATATTATATTTATATGTGTGTATGTGTGTGTATCAATGAAGAGGTGATCCTACTGGCCAACTTTGAAAGTACAGTTAGCCAATATATATATATAGTATATATATATAGAGAGAGAGAGAGAGAGAGAGAGAGAGAGAGAGAGAGAAATTGTTTTAGCGGTGTATATGCTTTAGTATATTTGTAAAATTTTGTGTGATGCGCTAGTATGCATGTATAATATGAAGTACCATTACGCCCGTATACATATATACATTTCAATACGTAGAAATGTATAGCAAATATATAATAACCTTTATCATGCTCGCTGGTGGTTTGAGGAACTACTCTGAAATCCTGGGTACTGGAATGAGTAAATTGACTGCCCTTTTAGGGAGAAGTGAATTAGCGACAGAGACACTATTTATCAGATGTCCAAATATCAAATAAGCAGATTTTTTTTTTCTTTTTTTTTTGAGAGAGAGAGAGAGAGAGAGAGAGAGAGAGAGAGAGAGAGAGAGAGAGAATGCTAATTTATTAACACTTGAGCCTTTTAACGCTACTCTGGACAGCTTCCATTTTTTTCAAACATCTATGACTCCGTAGTATTTTCAGGCATTCTGAAGCACTCCAGTGAATACCATTAACACTAGGAAATAGCCAGAACATGTAATCACTTTCTCTATGACAATCAATGAAGTACAACTGGAGAAATCTAAAAACAATTTATACACTTCCTCTCTCTTTTCGAAGGTGTAATTGAACTACGTGTACAGTATACAAATGGAAACCCAAGTAAAACGTGTAGAGATGAGAATCCCTTATGAATTATAATTTAGAAATACAGGAATATAGCCTCAGCTACTCTAGATAATTCCTTAGGCAAATTACCTAATGAGGTCAAACAATAGGCTCGAAAAAGAAACAGGATTCTATATTTGAAACTTGTCTCTAGGCCTTACCGTTCTTCTAGGCCCCGATGATGTGTTCCCTGCACGTGTATCTTTCTATAAACATTTCCTTCTCTCTCTCTCTCTCTCTCTCTCCTCTCTCTCTCTCTCTCTCTATGCGAGAAACAAGAATACCAGAGAACTTTGTATTTCCCAAACTCACGCGTTATTCATTTACCCTAGATAGACATTTATTGCCTCCCCCCCCCTTGATTAAGCAGCCGACACGAGTCTATTTTATTGTTCCTTTACATATTACAAATATCTTGGTAGGAAGGAAAGCCATCGATGACATCACATTTCCAGATGAAGAAGTGGTGATGTTTTTTTGCTGGAAAGGTCGTATGTTAAAAAGGATATTTCATTTTATTATTCGGTACCTAGTAGCTAAA
>NC_090727.1:29607878-29617878 GCF_036898095.1 Palaemon carinicauda
AAGTTTAAGAAAAAGAATACATTGAAATAAATCTTTCATATAAAAACTGTAAAAACTTCAGAATAACAAGAGGAAGAGAAACAAGATAGAATAGTGTGCCCCAGTGTACCCTCAAGCAAGAGAACTCTAACCCAAGACAATGTGTTCATATATATATATATATATATATATATATATATATATATATATATATATATATATGTGTGTGTGTGTGTGTGTCTTCATCAATTGCACAAAAATTGGCTTATTGAGAAAGTCTTTCAAGATTTTAGGTGATCAATCTATACTGAACAATTGTTTTAATTCTCTCATTCTACGTTGTTTTGAGTATTGTTCTCCTTACTGGTCTTCAGCTGCTGTTTTTATCATCTTATTTTGTTGGACAGAAACTTATGGTCTATTAAATTTTTTATTCCTGATCTAGATATTAATCTCTGGCACCGTCGTTCAATTAGTTCATTATGTTTGTTGCATAAGATTTTTCCTAACTCTGACCATCTTTACATTCAGATCTTCCTGGCCAATTCCATCCTGTTCGCAATACTATGCAGGCAGTTAATTACTATAGCCAGGCCTTCTTCATCATGAGGCTCAATACTACACAGTATTCCAGAAGTTTTATTCCAGCTGTGACCAAGTTGTGGAATGATCTTCCTAATCGGGTGGTTGAATCAGTAGAACTTCAAAAGATCAAAGACGTTTTTGTATTGAACAGGCTGATATTGACATAAGTCTTTTTATAATGTATATATGAAATATATGTTTTGACGATGTTATTGTTTTTACAAGGATTTATTGTTAATTTGTTCTCATCATTTATTTATTTCTTTGTCTCCTTTCCTCACTGGGCTATTTTCCCTGTTGGAGCCCTTTTGCTTATAACATCCTGCTTTTCCAACTAGGGTTTTAGCTTGGCTAGTGATGATAATAACAACAACAATAATAATAATAATAATAATAATAATAATAATAATAATAATAATAATAATGATAATATATGTGTGTATACATGTATATATATATATATATATATATATATATATATATAAACACATACGTATATAAATTATATATATACAGTATATATATACACACGTATATATATATATATATACACGTGTATATATATATATATATATATGTATATATATATATATATATGTATATATATATATATATATATATATATATATATATATATACGTACATACGTGTATATTTATATTTATATATGAATATATCTATATATATATATATATATATATATATATATATATGTATATATATATATATATATAAATATATATATCATAGTCACCGAGGGAGAACCGAGTTTGTGTTTTCCTTTTTCCTTTCGGGGCTATAATACTTAATTATTTTATGCTCATCACGTGTTAGCTTTTGTGATATTTACACACGCACATACACAGACACACACAACCACACACACACACACATATATATATATATATATATATATATATATATATATATATGTGTGTGTGTGTGTGTGTGTGTATATATAATGATAAATTTTGCACATTTAGACGTGTTTTTCATATTCATATAAGTATGTATTACACACCCTCAATACTGTATTCTCTCTATACCTTGGGATCAGAGAACCATGGGGGAATCAACTTGGAGATAATAGCTTCTGGTCGGCCGGGGAACCGAACCCTGGTCTAGGAGAGAGAATTGGTATTACACACACATATGTATATATATATGTATATGTATATATATATATATATATATATATATATATATATATATATATATATATATATATATATTATGCCTGTTGTAGAATTGGGGAATATGTTTGAGGTAGGTCTAGCCTGCTAATTACCACCCAATATCCGTCACTGCCATATTATCTTATTCTTTTTAATGTGGTTGGCCTAGAAAGCAAACTTTTTGCATATGCAGATGGTGCTACTCTCCTGAATTTAGATCTCAATACACTGCACACATAACAATTGATATATCTGTTTCTAGTATACTGTAAGACAAAGGCCTCAGACACGTTATTTCATGTCTGGGTTTTTTCTGTTTCGATATAATTAGATCATTATATTTTGTAGTCCTCCATATACCTGAAGTGCTCTGTAGAAAGACTTTACGTTTTTTTTTTTTTTTTTAAATCAAACAAGATATTTTCATTAACTGGAATAGTGATAAAAGAATGACACATAAATTGTATAAAAGAAAATCTTGAGTGAGACTACTCATTCATGGAATCATGCTTCACAATGCAAGTTTTTTCTATGGAGATTGTAATATCGAAGAGTAAAGGAAATGGAAAATAGTACTCCAAATAACCTATCTTTGAATCCAGCTAATGAATACCTTGTCTTGGCTTCACACAAATATCAAATATCTGTTAGGGTTTGTATCGGCGTAGGAACAAATTACAAATTTTAAGGATAATTTGTATTTTTCCTAGCTGTACAAAGCTGAGTCATTCAAGTTATACAGTATTACCTGCCTCATTTATTAGACATAGAAGTGCTACCATATTTCAGTTGTAGGTATTAAATATATAATGAATGTAGGACATACCTTAACGTGGTGAAAGGATTTGTGTATTCCCATAATTAGCAAAGCTGTACTAATCAGGGCCACCCATACTAGGTAGGTTTGCATAGCGATTAGACTAAGTCTCCTCCCACTATCACCAATCCGCAATTGCC
Source organism: Palaemon carinicauda (assembly GCF_036898095.1). NCBI lineage: Eukaryota > Metazoa > Arthropoda > Malacostraca > Decapoda > Palaemonidae > Palaemon > Palaemon carinicauda. Next base: position 29,610,575 of record NC_090727.1, read on the forward strand.
AGGTTTGTGATGAAATAGCCAAATCCCAAGCGTATTAAAGACATATCTGAGGCCTTCGTCCTGCAGTGAACTAGAAACAGCATCATTTCTTGTAGTTGAATGTAGGAAATGATAAGGTCTGTACGAGACACTTTAATACATGCCATGCATTCATATATATGGATAATCATACTCCAAGAGAATATATGGTATGATACAGTGAGTAATAAATGCATATTTATAAATAGCAATTCATATGAGTATCTATCTTTCCCTGTCTCTGATTAAAAGGCAAATGATTGCACTTCTTCTTTGTCTGCATCTTTTCTCACTTTCATGTGGGATCGATGTTTCTGGCCAGCTTTTTCCATCTACCTCTGTCCCACACTTCATCACCGGTTAATCCCTTTGATCGAAGGTCATCCTTGATACAGTCCATCCACCTTCGCTTTGGTCTTCCTCTCCTTCTCGTTCCCTGTGCCTCCATTTCCATCAGCATCCTCCCAATATACTGTTCATCTCTTCTCATGACATGACCATACCACCTCAGTCTATTTTCTTGGATCTTATCTGATAGTTCTCTAACTACTGTGGTACCCCTAATTACCTCATTCCGTATCTTCTCTCTTCTTGTCACCCCACAGATCCATCTCAACATTCTCATCGCTGCCACATCCTGCTTCTTCTCTTCTGTCTTCTTTATTGCCTACGTCTCCGCTCCATACATCATTGCTGGTCTCACAACTGTCCTGTGCACTTTACCTTTCAACTTAATTCCTATTTTCCTGTCGCATAGTACTCCACACACTTTTTTCCAATTCTTCCATCCTGCTTGTATTCTGTGGTATATTTCTTGCTTGAAATTTTCAACTCTTCAATCTCTCTCCTTGTAAACTATTCTCCCCATTTTTCAATCTCAAATACTCGATCGTATGCCTTCTCCAGGTCAATAAAGACCTTAGGTAATCCTTTCTGTTTCTCCCGATGTTTTCTTATCATCTGCCTCAAAGCAAATATTGCATCTACAGTCCCTCTTCCATGCATGAATCCAAATTGTTCCTCACCAATTGTTGTTTCATATGTGAGTCTCTTCTTAATGATCTTTTCCATATCTTCATGGTATGGCTTATCAACTTTATGCCTCTGTAGTTGCCACATTCCTGGATGTCTCCCTTCCCCTTATAGAGGGGGATGATTAGGTTTCCTCTCCATTCCTCTGGCATCTTTTCCTGATTGAAGATCTTTTGCATCAGGTCCCACAAGATATCTATGCCTTCCTCTCCAAGACTCTTCCATACCTCTACTTTTATATTATCCGGTCCTGCAGCTTTACTATTTTTCATCTTCCTAACTGCTGTTCTACTTCTCTTCTAGTCACTCCTATGGTAACTGCCTCGTTTGGGCGTCCATCTTCAAATACTGTTCTTGGGTTCTCCTCATTCAATAGTCTTTCAAAATAAGTTTCCTACCTTCTTTTAATTTCATTCTCTTCTGCTAGAACTATACCATTGCTATCTTTTATTTGCCTTATCTGCGTCAGGTCTTTAGATGCAGCATCTCGGGCCTTAGTACATACATACATACATATACCAAAGGCACTTCCCCCAATTTTGGGGGGTAGCCGACAACAACAAGAAACAAAACAAAAAAGGGGACCTCTACTCTCTACGTTCCTCCAGCCTAACCAGGGACTCAGCCGAGTTCAGCTGGTACTGCTAGGGTGCCACAGCCCAACCTCCCACATTTCCACCACAGATGAACCTTCATACTGCTGAGTCCCCTACTGCTGCTACCTCCGCGGTCATCTAAGGCACCGGAGGAAGCAGCAGGGCCTACCGGAACTGCGTCACAATCGCTCGCCATTCATTCCTATTTCTAGCACGCTCTCTTGCCTCTCTCACATCTATCCTCCTATCACCCAGAGCTTTCTTCACACCATCCATCCACCCAAACCTTGGCCTTCCTCTTGTACTTCTCCCATCAACTCTTGCATTCATCACCTTCTTTAGCAGACAGCCATTTTCCATTCTCTCAACATGGCCAAACCACCTCAACACATTCATATCCTCTCTAGCCGCTAACTCATTTCTTACACCCGTTCTCACCCTCACCACTTCGTTCCTAACCCTATCTACTCGAGATACACCAGCCATACTCCTCAGACACTTCATCTCAAACACATTCAATTTCTGTCTCTCCGTCACTTTCATTCCCCACAACTCCGATCCATACATCACAGTTGGTACAATCACTTTCTCATATAGAACTCTCTTTACATTCATGCCCAACCCTCTATTTTTTACTACTCCCTTAACTGCCCCCAACACTTTGCAACCTTCATTCACTCTCTGACGTACATCTGCTTCCACTCCACCATTTGCTGCAACAACAGACCCCAAGTACTTAAACTGATCCACCTCCTCAAGTAACTCTCCATTCAACATGACATTCAACCTTGCACCACCTTCCCTTCTCGTACATCTCATAACCTTACTCTTACCCACATTAACTCTCAACTTCCTTCTCTCACACACCCTTCCAAATTCTTCCACTAGTCGGTCAAGCTTCTCTTCTGTGTCTGCTACCAGTACAGTATCATCCGCAAACAACAACTGATTTACCTCCCATTCATGATCATTCTCGCCTACCAGTTTTAATCCTCGTCCAAGCACTCGAGCATTCACCTCTCTCACCACTCCATCAACATACAAGTTAAACAACCACGGCGACATCACACATCCCTGTCTCAGCCCCACTCTCACCGGAAACCAATCGCTCACTTCATTTCCTATTCTAACACATGCTTTACTACCTTTGTAGAAACTTTTCACTGCTTGCAACAACCTTCCACCAACTCCATATAACCTCATCACATTCCACATTGCTTCCCTATCAACTCTATCATATGCTTTCTCCAGATCCATAAACGCAATATACACCTCCTTACCTTTTGCTAAATATTTCTCGCATATCTGCCTAACTGTAAAAATCTGATTCATACAACCCCTACCTCTTCTAAAACCACACTGTACTTCCAAAATTGCATTCTCTGTTTTATCCTTAATCCTATTAATCAGTACTCTACCATACACTTTTCCAACTACAATCAACAAACTAATACCTCTTGAATTACAACACTCATGCACATCTCCCTTACCCTTATATAGTGGTACAATACATGCACAGACCCAATCTACTGGTACCATTGACAACACAAAACACACATTAAACAATCTCACCAACCATTCAAGTACAGTCACACCCCCTTCCTTCAACATCTCAGCTTTCACACCATCCATTCCAGATGCTTTTCCTACTCTCGTTTCATCTAGTGCTCTCCTCACTTCCTCTATTGTAATCTCTCTCTCATTCTCATCTCCCATCACTGGCACCTCAACACCTGGAACAGCAATTATATCTGCCTCCCTATCATCCTCAACATTCAGCAAACTTTCAAAATATTCCGCCCACCTTTTCCTTGCCTCCTCTCCTTTTAACAACCTTCCATTTCCATCTTTCACTGTCTCTTCAATTCTTGCGCCGGCCTTCCTTACTCTCTTCACTTCTTTCCAAAACTTCTTCTTATTCTCTTCATATGACTGACCCAGTCCCTGACCCCACCTCAGGTCAGCTGCCCTCTTTGCCTCCTTCTGGTGTTTTCATCTCTTTATAGACTTCATTTAATGTCTCGGCCTTCGCCTTTGTTACTGCGCTACTTGCTTCTTTCTTTGCTTGTTCATAGTCTTCTTTATCCTGCTCTTGTTCTGATAGATCTGCCTTCTTCTTGGCTTCTTTCTTGGTTTTTACCCGTTCTTGCACCTTATCATTTCACCACCACGATTCTTTTATCATTTGTGGGTCTTCTTCCAGATGACTTTCGAAGTACTTCCCCACCGATCCTTAGAATCACTTTACTATCCTCGGTCCACCATTATTGTACATCCTCATATAACCTTACTGCTTCCAGCACTCTTTCCTTAAACAAGACTCTCAGTTCTGCCTCTTTCAATTTCCACCACTTAATCTTTGGGTCCATTCTCGTCTTTTTACTTCTCCTACATTTCCTTAGTCTGCAATCAATTATATTACCACTAACCTGTGTTGGGCTGCTGCACTCTCCCCATTTATCACCTTGCAATTTCTAATCTCCGTCAGATGGTCTCTCTTACACATCAGTAAATCTATGTGGCTCTCCCTGCCACCGCTACTGTATGTAATGAGTCTGTTGATCTTTCTCTCAAAGAAGGTGTTGATCATTGCTAGATCAAAAGCCAATGCAAAATCGATCACTGTTTCTCCCCCATGATTTCTCTCCCCCACACCCCAACCTCCATGCACTCTCTCTTTCCCTTTCCTACTAATTCCCAAATGGCCATTCAGATCTCCTCCTATAATTACCCTTTCCCCTTGCAGGAATTATTCTAAGCTCCTGGTCCCTCTCCCAGAATGTATCTTCTCTTCCTCTGTACATCCAGCTTGCGGGGTATAGGCATACACCACATTGACTAGTGTTGCTCCTAATCCCCGTTTTAGACTCATAATTCTGTCATTTTTCTTATTCACTCCAATCAAACCTTCCTTCAAATCTTTCGATAATATTACTCTTACACCATTTCTTCCTTCCATATTTGCTCCACTGTAATAAAATTTACAACCTTCGCCTAGTTCTCTTGCCTTATTTCCCTTCCACCTGGTCTCCTGCACACACACACACACACCACTTCAATCTTCCTTATCTCCATGAGGTTAACCAGTTCCCACCCTTTTCCAGTCATTGTCCCCACATTCAGAGTTGCTACTCTCATCCTCTCCTCAGATATTTTACCCTGAGCTTGCCTCTTTAACACAGCGTCATGGGTAACCCTTGCCGATTTTTCGGAGGGATCAGGCGAGGTCCCAATGCGTCACCTACGGGGAACGCCCTATCATTAATTCTAATCTCACAATCTCCACTGGCCATATTGGTTTTGGCTAATTTTTCATGGCCGGATGTCTTTCCTGCCGCCAACCCTCCCCATTTACCCGGACTTGGGAAAGGCATCAAGTTGAGGCTGGCTTAAATGATTGCACTGTTAACATTAATGGAAAGTTGAATTCATCTCTTTTCACATCAGCACAGCCTTCGTAATAGCACTAGGTCCCAAAGCTTAACAAACGGTTTTGCTTATTAAAGAGAACAAAATATGAAACATCCCCCATGAGGTTTGTTTACTTTCAAAATAAAATTGATTTCAAAAGTCGAACGGCTGAAATCCGAAAAGCCGGTGAACAATTCGGCTCTCATTGCAATATCATACGGTGGAAACTTTGCTTTTAGTTCGCAATTATTTCTGGTATTTGAAGTTTAATTTATTTCTCTTTCAACAGTTCATTTCAAAGTTGATTTGATATCGCCTAAAAGGATACAAATAGTTTTGCTTCATTCAGAAGCGGTTTGCCTACTTCATCAGATGTTATACAATGCAAATTGGTGGTTTCCTGTTATTTCAATTTCAGGGTAATAATATTTGGTTATTTATCTTTGGTTGTGTATGTCTGTGCTTAGTTATCGAGCTTTATAATATTGAGCCATGGAATTTTATCATTGAATTAGAACAATATATATTTATTTTCAGAGAGCGATTATTGGTTTTAAAATTAACCTTTATCGCGCCATTTCTGTTTGTATAATACAATTTGTGTGTTTATATATATATATATATATATATATATATATATATATATATATATGTGTGTGTGTGTGTGTGTGTATATATGATATATATGTATATATATATATATATATATATATATATATATATATATATATATATATACATATGCGATAAACTTTTATATATTATTTGTTACCAAGCTATCATTATTGAAAGGGTCAAGTATCTGGCCAAGAAGATGATTTTCAATTTATTAACAATAGGGAAATTCTGTGAGTCTTTTACTCCTGTGTCTTATTTATGCCTAAATTCTTTTGACGAAGCTCATTAAACTCCATCTGATCTGATGTACAAAGATAATGTAACACAAAAATATTGAAAAAAATTAGTTTGAATTAAGGAAATCGTTAAAAACTTAATATCAATTAGGAAAGTTTACTGAATGTTCTTGTAAAACTTATTGTGTTGATCCTAAGGATGAAGAAATCAGGTCTGTTATCTCAGTTTTGTAATTGAACCTTGAAAATAGAATCTATTCCTATATCATTTATTCTGAAAATAATTATTTTATTGTTTTCTTAAGTAATATTAACAATGTCCTTGTTATTAAATTCTTCATAACCACCAGTTCTGTAATAGACGGTGTTTTTAATCATTCTTCATTGTTAATGAACTGTTACGAGTACACCAAAAAATCTGTTTTGTTCGGTCTCTATTATTTTAAAAGAAATGCCTTTGGAATAAGGTCTTATAATTGCATAGTTGTAAAAAAAAAACTTTTCCCTTAATAATATTTTAAGTCTGGAGCTAAATTGTTTGTTTTATGTTTATGGAATGCAAGCAGTCTGGGCTTAGTCTTAATATAGCTACAGGAAAATTTTCCTTTATTCCTGGAGAGAGAGAGAGAGAGAGAGAGAGAGAGAGAGAGAGAGAGAGAGAGAGAGAGAGAGAGAGAGATAGAAATTTTGAAATTAAATGGCATGCTTGTTACTTATTTCATTATGGGAATCATATATTTTAGAATTGATGAATCATTAAAAAAAAAATATATATATTAACATCATCCGACAATACGCGAGTTTAATTTACATGAAGCCAATTGATTCTCTTAAACTACCAATATAAAAATTGTTTTAAAAGCCTTCGTTAAAACCAAAACTCATGTGTTAGTATTGTTTGGAAATGCAACTCTATCTTGACTAGATTTAGAAGTCTACAGTGATTCTCTGTAATTAATATGTAGGTTTTTATCTCTTCTTGCTAGTTAATCCTTTGTTATGTGAGTGGAAATCTTTGGCAGGCGTATATCATCGGGTTTAAATATTTCGACAACAGATGTCTCTTCGAGTAAAGCTGAGAAAATTACTTTGTTTGTGGGACTTGTTTTGGGGACATTCATGAATTTCGTTTGTTTTTACATCAACAAAGACATATAACTCTACACACACACACACACACACACACACACACACACACACATATATATATATATATATATATATATATATATATATATATATATATATATATACACACATATATACTGTATATATACATATATACAGTATATACATATATATACTGTATATATATATATATATATATATATATATATATATATATATATATTCATATATATATATATATATATATATATATATATATATATAT
>NC_090727.1:29622878-29652878 GCF_036898095.1 Palaemon carinicauda
TGCATTCATCACCTTCTTTAGCAGGCAGCCAATAGATTAAAAAAAAAAAAAAAAAAACATACAGTATATTATTCAACCTCAAGCTGGTATCTAAGTTCCCTAGTTTTGAGACAACAAGCAGGTGCGTGGGTTTAAATGGCAGAGGCAAGGTACAGTGACATTGCCTTATCAAACAGGACAATGCCCTAGAGACTAACCATATATGCATATGATCAACGCCCAAGCCCCCTCTCCACCCAAGCTATGACCAAGGAGGGCTGCTGATGACTCAGGATATAGACCTATAGGCTCCCCAAAACCCCCCATCAGTAGCTCACAAAGATTGTGAGGTTGCAGTGTCCAAAGGAACTGACGAGTTTGAGCAGGACTGAATCTCCAGTCAGGCGATCACCAATCACGGACGTTACCACATAGGCCACTATAAATTTCAGATAAGTTTAAACTTGCATAGTTCCAGAAATGGGAAAAGTTTCCAGAACAGAAAAACTTAAGTTTATATGAAGTGTGCAAAATAGGTCGAATCATTTAGTAAAGACCTTATGTATATATGGTTAGTCTCTATGTCATTGGCACTGCCCCTTGCCTCTGTTATTCATGAGGGACCTTCAAACCTCCGCCTGTCATTATAATCTGGGATTTCGAATGAGTCTGGAATTAAAGTTAACGCATATGTAAGAAATACTAAAGTGAACAACGAAACCATCGAAGACCTGAAGACAGTTACGCTTTGGAATTTTAAGTTCAAAGTCGTAGGAAGTTGTAGTAAGTTGGTTACCCTGAGGGGTCTAAAGTTAATTTCTTTCTTCCATATCTTAGATGTTAACCCAGTTGAATACCCCAATTCGATGCACGTGACTCTTCATTAAATAGAGATTGTCAATGATTCTAAGGTACTAGATAGCCTCTCTCTCTCTCTCTCTCTCTCTCTCTCTCTCTCTCTCTCTCTCTATGAATAGACTAATAGGCAAAATAAAATAGATTAAGTACATTTGGGTAACCAAAGAAAAAGGATAAGCAAAAGTCAGAACAAGTTCAATGATTCGTTTTATTTCCATATTTCTGTTTGTAAACTTCATCCCAAACATATTCTGAAATTGAAGTTATTGTAATGCTTGGTATTTGTGATATATTCTATTATTGATATAAAAAAAAAACACGCAAAACGACGTGCAAGATTAGGCAGTTTCAAATTGGGCTCACACAAGGTTACCGAACTTTTAAGCAAAAATTAAATGAACTTCACTTTTACCCAAATCGCACAGCGCCAGTCACAAAAAATAAATCAATTTTACAGTATAAACTGTACTTCCAAATACACTTCACTTCTTTCAAATTAAACACACAATAATATCACCAATGTTTGAATCAATATCAACGTTTGAGAGAAAACTTATTGGCTGGATAGATGGTGGTGAGAGGACTGTTGGACATTTGGATCTTTCAGAATGTCAGGCTCTCTCTCTCTCTCTCTCTCTCTCTCTCTCTCTCTCTCTCTCTCGCATGCAAACGTCGGAATTTGCGTGTATTTATGTATTTCAAAGAATTATACGTATGTTTTAATAAATTTTTGCGGTATACCTTTTATTTAAACTATTATATTTGTATTATCAGTCTTAATCATTATCTGTTACTTGGTTCATTAATGTCTTTGGGAATTTTCGTCTTTTGAGATTTACTAATTATTTAGTTACCCCAACTTGTCAAGGTTTAAATGCTCAGTTTGCCCCCTCCTCGCCTTACTGTTATATGTGACTTGAAGTTCGCATTCCTGATTTTATAATTCCTTTTAAGCCTATAGGCCTAGAAATAAAAAAAAAAAGATATGGAGAAATTTCACAAGTCGTACATTATGTCCAGATGGACATCCTTTGTAAGTTACAAGATTTGATGCAAATATTTATTGTTGCTACCTGACATAAAACCATGCACTAGTATGTTACAAAGTTAAGACTACAGAGCCATATTATTATTATTATTATTATTATTATTATTATTATTATTATTATTATTGTTGTTGTTATTGGAGTTACGTTGCTATTGTAGAATCTGCACATTATAGCTGTGGGGGAAATGACCTGATTATAGGCTTCCTTTCGGAAAGTAAAATGAAATAATAGAGGTAAAACTAAGTATATTTCTAATAGCAAAGATAACACACCACCTCGCTTATTTACTTATTTATCATTATTTATTCTCCCTGAATAGACACCCATATAGGCAGCTTTGACTATAACCTAAGTTTTGGCTTATAATAATTTATTGCAAGTTTCGAAACCACGACCCTAACAATTATTTGCTTTATACACAAAACGACGTGAACAAAGTCAAATAATAACTTTGAATTCGTAACGCAAATCCATTAATTGTTATCATTAGACTACAGGAGTAAGCAAAAATGATTTTCCATGTTGACGCCCTCTTTCTCACACAGATTTTATATACACAGTTCCAGGAATAGTATCACGGAGTCATAGTGTTCAGATGGATTCTTGCTACATTAACGTATTTAATTTTTTTTCTGATTTTTTTTAACGACCTAATATTTTTCATAGCAAAAAAAAAAAAAAAAAAAAAAAGTATCACCAGAACACCCCACCACTAGGCCATGTATTTGTAGAGGAAGAGAAGAAGGAAAAGGATGAGAGAGAGAGAGAGAGAGAGAGAGAGAGAGAGAGAGAGAGAGAGAGAGAGAGAGAGAATTCAGCACCAGACCAAAGAAAGCCTGTTGCTGTTTTGCTGGATAACCGGGGGACGTCAGTGACAGGATACTCTCTTTCTATCCTGCCTGTCTCGGAACCCCAAACCGAGAGGTAGTCCTGAATCGGAAGACACCCAAGAGGAAGGATCCTCAACGGAGTCGATTTCTTAGGGCTTGACCCGAACCAGGACTCTCGGAAAACCCGAGTCTCTTTACTTTAGGTTATCCAGGACGATACAGAAATCACTGCCATTACTGGTCAGAAAATATTTTCCATTTAAGAAGACTCAAATATTCTATGCAAAGTTTATAGATTTGTTGATAAATTCATAATTCCTTATAAAGGATAATAATGACCAATTTAGTTGCCTTCAATAATGATTATCATTACAGCTAATTATGAATTTAGATATATTTTTTATTAATCAAATAAATCAGAATTATGACGGACAACTTCAGGCACCCGATGAGATACAACTGCGCGAGAGTTAGTCTTTGGGTAGTGTGATGGCATTATAGTACTACATTGGATCCCTCTCTGGTTAAAGCTCATTTTTCCTTTGCCTAATTTTCGAGTCAACACAATATGAATCTCTCCTATGACTATTAAAGTCCAAGACTGAATAACAACTTTTATTCTAATCAAATTTGATTTGAAATGAAATAGGTTATTTATAAAATCATTGATTAAAGATTTTATGTTAATGTACTGTACATAAGTTGAAGATAATATAAATGGATGGAGAGAGCTGACTCGAGCGGCCGACCCTGCTATACAATGGGAAAAATGAGGTTGAAAGAAGCAGACAATGACTTGAGTAGCTAAACCCATCTATAGTCTATACTTTGTAATGAGAGTATAGCTGTTAGTAACCTGGTTTTCAATTATGGCTTAGCAATAGCTTATTAGAAGGCAGCGAGTTCCCTGGTGTGTCGCAATAAGTATAAAACGATTGAAAAATGTTTATCTGTAAGAACAATATCATGTCAACCTTTCAGTGGTCGGGAATTTAGTCTGAACATTGTGTCACTGAGATGTGTTTTAAAGATAAAAGACTTTCCACCCTCAACATCAATACTCCATATTTGTTAGGCCTATAAATATTTCCATTCCTTAACTTGAATATCCAGCCTAGAATATCCATCGAACGGTCACAAATAATTTCCAAGATTTCACTGCAACTGTTGTTTGTTCGTAACTATATCTAAAGTCTAAACAATATTTTTAGACCGTGTTTGATACTATTCTTTGGAAACTTTTCCTTTACAGTATATATATATATATATATATATATATATATATATATAAATAGATATATATATATAACGAATTTTAATTCAAACTCTTCAAAATATGAAGATATTGAAACTTTTATTTGTGAAAAGCAACTTCTCTAAAATAGATTCTCTTAATCAAAAAAAAAAAGTCCTCAGAATTCGGAGCTGTGAGTCTAGATTCAAATGAAATTGGGTAATCGTTTGTACATATGAATTGATCATATTTGCTGCTACCAAAGAAACACAGGAGGAATATAAATGCTGGATTTTAGAATACTGCACAAAAGCAACGATGTTTCTGCTGACTGTAATATCAGGTAGGCCTACAATACAATGCTCTGTAGATGCAGAAGCTGTGATGTAAGTTAGGTATACCTTGAAACGCTTAAATTCGCTTATTAAGCCATTTTCTAATCTTTCATTCTGTGGCTTTGATCTAACTGAATTTCATTCTTTAAATTGTTTATAAATATTCGAAACACTAAGGATTTCCTCCTCTCTGTTCTCGTTTCTACTCCTCTTACTCCGAGCAACTTCCACAGAAGCAAATTATCTCTTCGATTTCAGGGACAAAAAGGGTTAAACAAAGTCATCCGATTTAAAAATAATTAAATCGCCTAATAAATATATAATATTTTGATAAATGTATAATTCACATTAGTTTTGGAATACGATTAAAATTTTATCATTAGAAAATAGCATAGATATTTAAGATATCGATATATTATAAAATTATTTTGATGGCTATTTTGCGTGATGTTGCGTAAAATACTCTTTTTTGAATGCTTTACACCTCTCTTTTATTTTTGGTATCAACTATTACCATTATTAATATGTTTTACATTTCGTATCAAACAAAGCCTAAAACACTTAAAGCGGTCTTAGGCCCTTTTCCAAGACTTTCTTTTTTATTAGCATAAATAACTGTCTTTTTGGATGAAAGTTTATGAGTATTTATACTATTCTCTTTTACGCTGAATTCGGTTGTGATGAAATTGGTTATGGCAACTTTTAATGTTTTTCAAACTATTTCCTTGTTTCATGGCCGTCTTCTGCAATTAACGTATCCACTCTTATATCTCGTTCTCTTCATGTTCCAAAATGTTCTGTATTACTTTCTTTGCACCTGTCACAAACATCATCTCTGCATTTTCTCCTGAACTTTGCTTTCATTTTCAGCAAGTTTATCTTTTTTTTTCATAATTAAATAGAAATTTGAAAGTTCCTATAATGGGAAGAAACTTTGGTTGGGCTATTTGTTAGAATGTGCACTTGTGGATGGAAGCCTAGATGAAATGAGAGCATATAATCTATTGGTTCTAACCTTTTGTAATTCTTGACATAGACTACGCATTCTGAGATATATATATATATATATATATATATATATATATATATGTATATATATTTATACATATTTGCAAGATTATGTATATATATATATATATATATATATATATATATATATATATATATGTATATATACATTTGTAAGATGCATATATATATATATATATATATATATATATTATAAATATATATATATTTATATATATATATATATATATATATATATATATATATGAAACTGTACTAGTGTTTATAAAACATTATTTTGGGCTTTGTTGAAGATGATTCTTGTGATAGGGATCTTCCGCCTTAAATAAGATACAACAGAACTATTTTGTCTCATATATATATATATATATATATATATATATATATATATATATTTACAGTATATATATATATATATATATATGTATATATATGGTATATATATATATACACTGTATATATGTTTGTGTGTGTATATGCACGTTAAGTTATATATATATATATATATATATATATATATATATATATATATATATATATATTATACTTTATATACATACGAATATATATATGTATGTATATATATATATATATATATATATATATATATATATATATATATATATGTATAATTAGATATATAGATAGATAGATGGATAGATGTTTTTTTAACATTCACACAGTGATATGAAATTCGGCCATTATTACTTCAGTCCCATTATTGAACTGCTCATATACTATTCATATATTTTATTATAAGATTTTCTTTGTTCGAGATATTGTTTATTAAATCCCAATTTTGCAATGCATTCCAGCATGTTTTGCTTTGCAACTTTTCAGCCATTATCTCTTTTTTAAAAAATTATCCCATTGATATTGTAGAACAGAAAATGTAATTTATCGTTCTCTAAGAAAACACATCATAGAAAGGCAAATGTGTGATCGCTTTTCGTTTTGTATTCCTTAAATCTAATATGTTGACAGATGTCTTTATTGCATCGTCGGGAACCAAGCTAGATTGACAAAACCAGTTATGAAACTAATTTTAAGATTCAAATATCCACATATCCATAAAGTCTAAGAAATGAACATGCTATACTTGCTTTCCTATCGGAATTATTACGAAAAGAATAATAGAATCGTTAAATACAACGATGCATAAATATTTACTAATTCACCTGAATCAATATTCTGTAGACCTTACTTTCGAAACTTCTGGCCTTTCCATTTGAAATCTATCTACAAAAGGAAAACTTGAGTTTAGATAAATTTTCAATTGTAATTGTTAAGGAAAGTTTCTGAGTCTAGATTGCAAATGAAGCATCTTATCTCCTCTCAGACTCTTTATCCAATATCTCAAAACATCATCAACGTTTTACCTATATGATATTGATTAAGGTAAGCAAAGAAAAGCTGAAATATTTCGTCTGGAGATTGACATAAAGAGGCCATAGTTTCAGCAAACGTTTGTTCGTTTTACCTCCCTAAAAAGTGACTCACAAGATTTGATAAGCTCAGGTCTTTCTAATCTCGAATTCCAATTCAAAACAATCAAACAATCGTTTTTAACTCTAGTCTGAAGAAAATCCAATTTTTTTTCCTAGTGGAATGTCGATAATATGGGTTAATAAATTTATTTCAATTTTTCATTTTCCTTGGATGTTTATATATATATATATATATATATATATATATATATATTTATATGCGTATATATATATATATATATATATGTATATATATATTTATATACGTATATGTATATATATATATATATATATATATATATATATTATATATATATATATATATATATATATATATATATATATATATATATATATATATATATATATATATATGTATGTATGTATATGTATTTAAAGAATAATAATGGGAATAATATTGAGAGACAGAAAGAACAACATGGATACGAGAGCAAACTAAAGTAGAGGACATTCTAATAACAAATAAGAAAAAGAAGTGAGCGGTGGCAGGACATATAATGAGAATGACAGATAATACATGAAAAAAAGCATAACGGAATAAGTCCCTAGATATTGCAAACGACACATGGGATATAAGAGAAGGCGACAGTTTGACGAGCTAAGAAAATTTGCTTGTATAGATTTTCATAGAGAGACCATAAACAGGTACAAATGCTCCTTACCATCCAGTATACACAACTTTATGAAGAACTCGCATTCAAAGAGGGACTGTATTTAGTGGTTACATCCATCCTGAATTCGAGCCTTTTAGGCATATGTTCAAACCCATGCCAAGCAAGAATATAGAATATGACGTGAAGCTATAAAAATGCATACATCACGTTTTATTGGAAAGGTCGACTGTACAAATGTTGTTATTTCCTGCGATATCTTGCGCACAGAAAGAGTGCGCTTAGTACTTATTAAATAGATATAAAAGCATGCTTGCAGTTGTATTATTATTATTATTATTATTACTATCCAAGCTACAACCCTAATTGGAAAAGCAAGATGCTATAAGCCCAGGGGCTCCAACAGGGAAAAATAGCCCAGTGAGGAAAGGAAATAAGGAAATAAATAAATGAAGAGAACAAATTAACAATAAATCATTCTAAAATAAGAAACAACGTCAAAACAGACATGTCATATAATAAATTATCAACAACATCAAAAACAAATATGTCATAAATAAACTATAAAAAGACTATGTCCGCCTGGTCAACAAAAAAGCATTTGCTCCAACTTTGAACTTTTGAAGTTCTACTGATTCAACCACCCGATTAGGAAGATCATTCCACAACTTGGTCACAGCTGGAATAAAACTTCTAGAGTACTGCGTAGTATTGAGCCTCGTGATGGAGAAGGCCTGGCTATTAGAATTAACTGCCTGCCTAGTATTACGAACAGGATAGAATTGTCCAGGGAGATCTGAATGTAAAGGATGGTCAGAGTTGTGAAAAATCTTATGCAACATGCATAATGAACTAATTGAACGACGGTGCCAGAGATTAATATCTAGATCAGGAATAAGAAATTTAATAGACCGTAAGTTTCTGTCCAACAAATTAAGATGAGAATCAGCAGCTGAAGACCAGACAGGAGAACAATACTCAAAACAAGGTAGAATGAAAGAATTAAAACACTTCTTCAGAATAGATTGATCACCGAAAATCTTGAAAGACTTTCTCAATAAGCCTATTTTTTGTGAAATTGAAGAAGACACAGACCTTATATGTTTCTCAAAAGTAAATTTACTGTCGAGAATCACACCTAAAATTTTGAAAGAGTCATACATATTTAAAGAAACATTATCAATACTGAGATCCGGATGTTGAGGAACCACCGTCCTTGACCTACTTACAATCATACTTTGAGTTTTGTTAGGATTCAACTTCATACCCCATAATTTGCACCATGCACTAATTCTAGCTAAATCTCTATTAAGGGATTCACCAACCCTAGATCTACATTCAGGGGATGGAATTGATGCAAAGAGAGTAGCATCATCTGCATATGCAACAAGCTTGTTTTCTAGGCCAAACCACATGTCATGTGTATATAGTATAAAAAGTAATGGGCCAAGAACACTACCCTGTTGGATATCAATTCATTGCGTACCGGTATGTCTGTCTCTCTGTCTCTGTACACACTTCTTAATTTAATTTCTTACTTTGACGACATCGCATAACTTTCTAGTTTGAACAAACGACAATTGATTAACTCTCTCTCTCTCTCTCTCTCTCTCTCTCTCTCTCTCATTCATTACAGGAAGAAACTCGATATAAAAAATGTCAGACGGTTAATTAATTTTGTTCCTTTTTATCCTCTTTGACTCTCATTGAAAAATGTCGCCAGTTTTTAAGTGTCAGAATACTAGAACTCTCTCTCTCTCTCCTCTCTCTCTCTCTCTCTCTCTCTCTCTCTCTCTCTCTCTCTCTCTCTCTCTCTCTCTGTCTTCTCGAGAATTAATCTTTCAGAAGAACCATTATGATTTTCTTGAAAGAAAACAACAAAGGAATTACAAGTGTTTTGAATACTAAACTTGAAACTATTCTCATTACAAATAACGTGAGCCTCTTGAAAAGTAGATCTCTTTCCAGCTAATAAAGTCATAGATGGTTAGTTTTAACGTTGTTAGGTATATAGGAGCTATATGCACTCAGAAACACACACACACACACACACACACACACACATATATATATATATATATATATATATATATATATATATATATATATATATATGTCCGTATATACCGGTGTGCTTATATGTATATACGAATATATATATATATATATATATATATATATATATATATATATATATATGTATATATATATATATATATATATATATATATATATATTATATATACACACATATCTATATATATATCTATCTATCTATCTATATATATATATATATATATATATATACACCGAGACAGATACAAAATTTAAGCTTACGGAAATGACCAATTTGAAAAGATTTAGAAAATGTTAGAAAGCAGAAATCACATTTAGGTAAGAATAAGATACACAAAGTCTAGATCGTTGTAACATGAAGCAAGATTAGACTTATAAAGGATACATTAAATTAACCCTAATAAGTTAAACTGAATGGTGATCTACCTGGCACTTGAAACTGTAGGAAGTAGAATCTCCCTTTCCTCCATTGACTGCTTAATTAGAGAATGGTTATAGATATAAGTTATATGTTACAAGTTAATGGATACTAAATCGTGTTACTTGAATATAAATGACTGCGCTGAACGGATATCAAGCAATATGTTGTTTCTGGCCACGGATAATTGATAGTCTCATCTTGATGAATTGGCAAAATTACTGCAAATTCATATTTAATCGATAGCCATTACGAAAACACCGGTATCGTTGCTACTGTGGTAGGTGCAAATGCATGCTGACATATACCTACACCATACAAAAAGCTCTATTAAAATTTAATGATAATCCAATTAATTGCCTTAACAAGTATGATCCAGAAATAATTTCATTATTGTTTAATGAAAACAACAGCATTGGAAACCCTTTACCTCTCTCGATCCAATGCTAACCGGTTTCATACGCGTGATAATTGTCCCAATTTAGGTATTTAAGAACTTATTCACTAACTCCTAATGCAGGAATGAATTTTAAGAGTAGGGGGAGACTTGGCATTGAAGCATCACTTTCATGTAAGTGTTTGTTAAACAAGGTCAAGTGTAGATAATTCTGAGGTTTTAAACATGTTTTGGAAGCCATCTGTGAGGTCATTATTATTACTCACGAATAATCTTCTTTAATCTAGTTTGTTTCATCTTATTTTGAGCTTACATTTCTTCTTTCATCTTTTATTCAATTAAGTGTATTTTAGAAGAGAGTGTTTCGAGAAAATTTTGCGTTTATTATATTTATAGACAAAGTGTTTTTATTTGATTGAAAATCAAAACATCCCAGAAATGATATACTCTAGTGCTCATGTTAATAACAACAACAACAACAACAACAATAATAATAATAATAATAATAATAATAATAATAATAATAATGATAATCGCAGTAGTATTAGTAGTAATGACCTTCAGAAAAGACTGAATGAGGCATGTACCCTATTTCCTTTATGAAAGCTTCTTTCTCACCACTATCACTACATTAAGGGGTCGGTTGCCTGATGCGCCCTCTTCAATGCCTTCTGTCAAAGGCAACCTCTTCCACCAAACCTCTTCTCTCCATATCACCCTACACCTTATCTCGCCATCTATTTTTCTGGCTCCCTCTTGATTTTCTCCCCTTAACAGGCTCTTCCCAATCCCTCCTCACTCCCTCCCCACCATCCATCCTTAACACGTGACGAAACCATTTCAGTCATGACACTTATCATCTCTCTAATCTTAACTACACCTGCCATTTCCTTTATGAAAGCAATTCTTGGTAAATCATATTTTTGTATATCAGCCAACAACAGAAATCCAATTAATAATTCCTTAGAATTCTGACTGCTCTGAGTTGCTTCCTAGCTAGTGCTGTTTCCCAGGTGGATTCGTAAACTTGCTAAAAATTCAATTTGATTAGAAACCTTACATGTCAACAAGTCCTTCCAGAAAGCGATGTAAGTTATTTCTAATATTTTACGGATTGGCTGCGATGATATTGCTGTACTATTTACAGGAAGTTCATAGATATGTAAAGTCAAATTCCACATGATATTATGTTCAGTGGCAGTGTCCCTGTACTTGTTAATAATTCATACTCAGGCATATGACATGCAAAGCAGAATAGCAATGAATGAGTGGTGTATAGAACTATCCCAAAATGCTTCATTCCGTCATTTTACTGACGCTAAATCTTCAAAAATCTCTATTATTATTATTATTATTATTATTATTATTATTATTATTATTATTATTATTATTACTTGCTAAGCTACAACCCTAGTTGGTAAAGCAGAATCTTCTAAGCCCAGGGGCTCCAACAGGGAAAATAGCTCAGTGAGGAAAGGAAACAAGTAAAAATAATATATCTTGAGATGAGTAATATCAAAATAAATATCTCCTATATAAACTATAAAAAAAATTTAACAAAACAAATGGAAGAGAAGTAGGATAGAATAGTGTGCCCGAGTGTACCCTCAAGCAAGAGAACTCTAACCCAAGACAGTGGAAGATCATGGTACAGAGGATATGGCACTACTCAAGACTAGAGAATGTTTCTCACACCTTTGATTATTACCATACCACAATTAGTAAACACATTTATTTTCAACTGCTGCAACCTCTTTTTCTATTTTTAATTGATCATCTCGACTTCACTACCATAAAGAGGAAGTAATTTAGCGATTCTTTCTTAGCTCCAAACTTGGCCTCTGTAGACGTCAAAATTCACCTTAATAATTTGCTATCAAATAACATTTTATCCAACTGATATGTAATTCATTATTGCAAAATAAAATCTTTCATATGATTTAATTATGTGTTAAATGCTTGCGAGGAAGTGAAGCACAACTGTTCTAATGACTTTCAACATATTAATGACACTACTCATTTACCGATCTGTAATCTCAATTGTATCACATTGAATATTTCTGTTATGTAGGTAGACTAGATTAGGTAAGAATCGAGTAAGGATTTTATATATGTGTATATATATATATATATATATATATATATATATATATATATATATATATATATATATATATATACTGTGTATATATTTATATATATATATATATATATATAATATATATATGTATATATATATATATATATATAATATATATATGTATATATATATATATATATATATATATATATATATATATATATATATATATATATATATATGCGTGTGTAGCGTGTGCAATCAGTACGAGAGAGGCTGGGTGAATTTTGGGGTGGGGGGAAGACCAATAATTTGAAGAAACATAAATGTCCAATAAGGTCTATCAGGTAACTTTAAGAATACAAGAACAAAAACACCAAAAGTCGGGACCTTTTTATGTTATAAGTAATAGTATATCAATATTAGTATGCAAATCCGAACGTAATATGGATTTCCTACCACGTAATAAACCTGTTATCCTTCCCAAAGCTTTCGTAACTTATTTTACCTGACTGTCAGTCTCTGGCCAGGAGGTCCAGACAGCTCTCGGACAAGTGACGGCATAATAACAGGGCCGCAACAAGTCATTTGTTGGTCTTTTGCTAGGATTAAGGCTGTCATGTTTCTGAACCTCAGGACTAGAAAACAAAGACTATCGACGCTCACGGAGTATTGTAAGTTTCATGGCAGATTTTGTATGATATTTATATTGCATTTGGACAGGAATTTCATTTAGTATTGATGAGCGATCCATGTAAGATTGAAAATTTTTTATTTGTGATAATCTGAGTAATTGAAAGTCAGTTATTCAAGTATCCCAAAAAGTATGTTACATGACAAGGAAAATTGATAGCACCAGAAATCCTATAAATGTGTCTAAAACTTTTTTCACGTTTAATTATTTGTTTATTTTATCAAAATTGCTCACAACATTAATGTAAATCAGTAATCGTTCTATTTTTAGAATACCTGAATAATTTCAAAATTGTTTTCATTTGAAGAGATACATCATATTTCCTGTTGCCTGAGGGTACACTCGGGCACTCTGTTATATCGTATTTATATGAAAGATTTGTTTTAATGTTGTTACTGTTCTTGAAATATTTTAATTGTTCACTACTATTCTTGGAATTTATTTACTTGTTTCTTTTCCTGACTGGACCATTTTCCCTGTTGAAGCCCTTGGGCTTATAGTATCTTCCTGCTTTTCCAATTAGGATTGCAGCTCACCAATTAATAATAATAATAATAATAATAATAATAATAATAATAATAATAATAATAATTAAACAAGTCAATCCCATTTTACTTCTTAGATGACGATCGCAGACATTGGTAAGTTATCTGCCATAAATTTCCACCTGAATAATTAATTAATCTTTTTGATATGTAGTCACGGATTATTTACACGTCTTATTTTTTCGTATTTCAGACAATGATTCGCGAGTGTAGATCTTCTATGACTTGACGGCTGATGCTTCTTGGTAAGTACAGTAATACTTTCTTTGAGATTCTCCATTTGCTCCAACTTTACATCATACTGTATTTAGTTTACTGTACATTAGGCCATGTGTCTGTTTTGTGTTTTCTTACGTCATGCCAACAGTTATTTATTGTTATCGTTTATTATTTGCCCGTCTCGGTTCACTATTCATTATGCTTGTTTTGACACTGACGAGAGATATTTCTCCTTTCGTATTTAATGTTTTTTAAGGATTTATGTAACTTAGAAAATATTCTCTCTCTCTCTCTCTCTCTCTCTCTCTCTCTCTCTCTCTCTCTCTCTCTCTCTCTCTCTCTCTCTCTCTTGTCGGGTGTGATAATCGTTCCACCATAAAAGACACTTGAGTTGACTTTTCATTAAGGGTAGAAGATCAGCCGTGAAAGCCAAATATGCAATCATCATTTTCCTGAACGTAAGCGAACAGACTCATACAAACAAAAGACAAAAATAAATAGGCTAGAAAAAGCGTCGCTTTAATATTCAGGAAAAATATGACCCTTTCTTTTGGAGCTAACTTCCATGCTTGCGGAGGGCACATAACCAACCCTCTCTCTTTTGATATTGCTTAATTTCTGCTCGTCCCGACTGCAAATATTTACCTCGGCTAAAATCTGCAATTTTATCCAATAACAAAAGGCGGGATTTGTTGGACTGAAGGCTTGACCATTGAATTTTCCAGCCCAATTTAATGTTACGTGTTTGATGTTAAAAAAAGAATCGATATTGTCATGATGGAAAGAAGCAAATGCCGAAATGGGAACACAAGAGAAATGAAAGTAAATAAGAGTGGATGGGAAATTCAAAATGTTTTGTCATGCCTTTCATGATTCACGGGTTTAGAAACTCGGTTGTTTTGGAGTTGATATTCGTTGTATTGGTTAGTGAGTTTGTGTCAGGTACTGTCAGTCAATGGAAAAAAAATGTCTGAGGGAAACAGTAGGAATATTAATAGCACTAAGAAATAAAAGCTTTGGTCCCAGCTGTTAGTCTCTCTCTCTCTCTCTCTCTCTCTCTCTCTCTCTCTCTCTCTCTCTCTCTCTCTCTCTCTCTCTCTTTTATTTAATTTTATCCCAATCCATTCATCAATGTGTTCATCTTTCTTCACAGTTATATTAGATGTTGTTCATTCAACCTTGGTTCTTTTTTATGTTTTATTTTTTTATGAATTAGCAACGGCAAAATGTCACGTGGACTGCATTGTAAATTGCATATTTTTTCACAATGTACCAAGAAAATATGTCAACATTACCTCCTTGTGCAAACAAGATCAAGATCATCGCATGATTTCGACCTTTTTGATTTTATTATTTATATATTTGATTTAATTTATTTTTTAGATATATAACAAATGATATCGGCGTCAATGACCTTCGATGTCATGATGCCAGATAACTCGAAATCAATGAATCAATCGTTAAAACCAATTGAAGTGTGAGAAACCTATTGTTTAGAAACCATTAATTCGCATCTCATCAATTTTGTTTCTTGATTCATTTTTGCTGACTGTAATGTCAGGTCAGCCTACAGTGCAATGCTCTGGAGATGCAGAAGCTGTGATATCATATAGGCCTGCAATTCAACGCTTAAAACATATAGATGCAGAAGCTGCAATGTAAGATAGGCCTACAATGCAACGCTTATAACATATAGATGCAGAAGCTGCAATGTAAGATAGGCCTACAATGCAACGCTTATAACATATAGATGCAGAAGCTGCAATGTAAGATAGGCCTACATTGCAACGCTTAGAACATATAAAACATTTAAAAGGAATTTATTCTATGATATCGCCGCACTTGATGAATCGTCTTCAACAGAACGAGGAGGCAAGAAAAGATGAGGTGGCGGTTAACTGACTGTTGTGCAAACTTGCTTACTAAGCCTTTTTCCAATTTTTTTTCTTTTTCTAGTTTAGCACTTTCCCTTATATCTTCATCTGTGGCTTTGATCTTACTGATTTTATTCTTTTATTACCGTATTTAAATTGCCTAAACACTTGCGATTTCCTCCTCTCCTTTCTTGTTGCTGCTCCTCTCACTCCGAGCAACTTGCTCAGAAGCAAATTATCTCTTCGATTCCAGGGACAAAATTGCTCATACAATTAGTTATCCCATATAGAAATAATTAAATTCCCTAATAAATATATATAATTTTAATAAATGCATAATTCATATTACTTATGGAATATAATTAAAATTTTATCATCAGAAAATCACATAGATTTTTGAGATATCGATATATTATAAAACTATTTTGATGAGTAGTTTGCGTGCAGTTAGGAATAATATTTCGGAATTTCTGATTCAGGTTCTTCTTTTTTATTTTTGGTATCAACCATTATCATTATTTATAAAAGTTACGTAATATTCATAGCCTAAAACAGTTATAGTATTCTTAGGCCTCCTTCCAAGACTTTTTATTTTTTTTTTTATTTTACCGTAATTAACTCATTCATGATGAAGTTCAATAGTAATTATATTATTCCACTTTACCCTGAATTCAGTTGTAATGAAATCAGCTGTGGCAACCTATTATGATTTTCCAACCATATCCTTGTTTCAGGGCCGTCTTCTGCAATTATATCTTGTTCGCTTCATGTTCCAAAATGTTCTGTATTTCTTTCTTTGCACAGGTCACAAACATCATCTTTCCATTTTATCCTGAAATTAGCTTTTATTTTTGAGCAAAATTATACTTGCTCTCATAATTAGATAGAAATTTGAAAGTTCCCTTATTGGAAAGAAACTTTGGGTGGGCTGTTTGTCAGAATGTGTGCGTGTGTATAGAAGCCTAGATGAAATGAAAGCATATAATCCAGTGGTTCTAACCTTTTATTAATTCGTGACATATTCGACGAATTCTGTTATATGTATATATATATATATATATATATATATATATATATATATATATATATATACATATATATATATATATTTTTTTTTTTTTGGGCTCAAGCCATGTCGTCCTGATGGAAGTTCCTATAGGGTAGCTTCCTAGGGTATATTACAACTACGGCGATATTCCCAGAGAATTTACCTTAAGGTACCAGAATTCTAACTCCTGGAGCGAGTATCCCTTGTGAAAGGGATATCGCGACATATCAGAGGACGTATTCTTGACACGCCACATGGCAATCTGCATCCCGAACAGAGATTTCGTCTCGCAGGGGGCAAATGGAAAGAAACGAATTCGGGAAAGAAAAAGGGGGAGCCGCTCCCAAGGTTCCCTATCTCCCGATTCGTAAGCGTGCCTGGCGCCAATCCTGGCGCCATCTGTATTTCCTTTTTTGCGTAGCTTAACAACTCGGTGTTTTTTCCTGTGTTTCTCGTAAAACTTAGATTTATTCTGCTTTTCATGGCTTCTCCGTCTTCGTCGGCCTCTGATAAGTTGAGTACCATGTCTTTTATGTATAAATGTAGGCTCTTGGTAAATATTTGAGTAATTAATAGGATTAATCTTTGTTACAAGAGCCGTAGCCTACCGGAGGCGTCATGGACGCTGTCGCTCGCTAGGTATAAGTTTAGTTAGTCAGAGCGACATTCCCGGTTGTTTTGCTTTAATAAATTTTAGCTATTTAGCGTTACATAGGATTTCCTTTCGTGCTTAGTATTATTTTGGCGAAGTATTCGCCATTTTGGCCTACGCTAGGCCATGTAGCCTAGTCGTTTGGTCCTAGTACTTCATGCATGATGTGTGTCTGTGTGTGATACAGTCAAACTGTGTAATCAATGATTTCACGAATTCACTAAACTTTTCAGTGAACACGTGCAATAACTGTGACTGTTAATGAGTACATGAAGCAAGATTAGACTTGTAAAGGATACATTCGATTAACCCTAATAAGTTAAACTGAATGGTGATCTACCTGGCACTTGAAACTGTAGGAAGTAGAATCTCCCTTTCCTCCATTGACTGCTTAATTAGAGAATGGTTATAGATATAAGTTATATGTTACAAGTTAATGGATACTAAATCGTGTTACTTGAATATAAATGACTGCGCTGAACGGATATCAAGCAATATGTTGTTTCTGGCCACGGATAATTGATAGTCTCATCTTGATGAATTGGCAAAATTACTGCAAATTCATATTTAATCGATAGCCATTACGAAAACACCGCATGTTTGTGTTTTTTTTTTCACTTGTAATGCTTTTATCTTTCATTAGTGAATACAAGTTGGAAATTATATAAATAATGTATGCTTTTATTTAAAGTTTCATTGGGGACTGATGTTTTATGGAAGTTTCCTAATAGCAATGGTTTTTTTTTCAAGAAGTTTATACAATTTAGTGTCCATAAACTTCTTGGATTCAGTATTTATAAACCAAGGAAAATAAACCATTGCTGACATATATCTACACCATGCAAAAAGCTCTATTAAAATTTAATGATATTTCAATTAATTGCCTTAACAAGTATGATCCAGAAATAATTTAATTATTGTTTATTGAAAACAACAGAATTGGAAACCTTTTACCTCTCTCGATCCAATGCTAACCGGTTTCATATGTGTAATAATTATCCCAATTTAGGTATTTGAGAACTTCTTCACAAACTCCTAATGCAGGAATGAATTTTAAGAGTAGGGGGAGACTTGACAAGTGAAACATCTCTTTCATCTGTGACCATATAAGCGTTTTTTTAAACAAGGTCAAGTGTAGATAATTTTGAGATTTTAAACATATTTTCGAAGCCATCTGTGAGGTCATTATTATTACTCACGAATAATCTTCTTTATTGTAGTTTGTTTCATCTTATTTTGAGATTACATTTTATCTTTTATTCACTTATGGGTATTTTAGAAGAGAGCGTTTCGAGAAAATTTTGCGTTTGTTATATTTATAGACTGAAAATGTTTTTATTTTATTGAAAATCAAAACATCCCAGAAATGATATACTCTAGTGCTCATGTTAATAATCATACATCATATACCAAAGGCACTTCCCCCTATTTTGGGGGGTAGCCGACATCAACAATGAAACAAAACAAAAAAGGGGACCTCTACTCTCTACATTCCTCCAGCCTAACCAGGGACTGAGCCGAGTTCATCTGGTACTGCTAGGGTGCCACAGCCCAACCTTCCACATTATCCACCACAGATGAAGCTTCATAATGCTGACTCCCCTACTGCTGCTACCTCCGTGGTCATCTAAGGCACCGGAGGAAGCAGCAGGGCCTACCGGAACTGCGCCACAATCGCTCGCCATTCATTCCTATTTCTAGCACGCTCTCTTGCCTCTCTCACATCTATCCTCCTATCACCCAGAGCTTTCTTCACACCATCCATCCACCCAAACCTTGGCCTTCCTCTTGTACTTCTCCCATCAACTCTTGCATTCATCACCTTCTTTAGCAGACAGCCATTTTCCATTCTCTCAACATGGCCAAACCACCTCAACACATTCATATCCACTCTAGCCGCTAACTCATTTCTTACACCCGTTCTCACCCTCACCACTTCGTTCCTAACCCTATCTACTCGAGATACACCAGCCATACTCCTTAGACACTTCATCTCAAACACATTCAATTTCTGTCTCTCCATCACTTTCATTCCCCACAACTCCGATCCATATATCACAGTTGGTACAATCACTTTCTCATATAGAACTCTCTTTACATTCATGCCCAACCCTCTATTTTTACTACTCCCTTAACTGGCCCCAACACTTTGCAACCTTCATTCACTCTCTGACGTACATCTGCTTCCACTCCACCATTTGCTGCAACAACAGACCCCAAGTACTTAAACTGATCCACCTCCTCAAGTAACTCTCCATTCAACATGACATTCAACCTTGCACCATCTTCCCTTCTCGTACATCCCATAACCTTATTCTTACCCACATTAACTCTCAACTTCCTTCTCTCACACACCCTTCCAAATTCTGTCACTAGTCGGTCAAGCTTCTCTTCTGTGTCTGCTACCAGTACAGTATCATCCGCAAACAACAACTGATTTACCTCCCATTCATGATCATTCTCGCCTACCAGTTTTAATCCTCGTCCAAGCACTCGAGCATTCACCTCTGTAATAATAATAATAATAATAACAATAATAATAATAATAATAACAGTAAAACTTTCTTTGAGATTCTCCATTTGTTCCCGCTTTACATCATACTGTATTTAGTTTACTGTACATTAGGCCATGTGTCTGTTTTATGTTTTTTACGTCATGCCAACAGTTATTTATTGTTATCGTTTATTATTTGCCCGTCTCGGTTCACTATTCATTATGCTTGTTTTGACACTGGCTAAAGATATTCCTCCTTTCGTATTTAATGTTTTTTAAGGATTTATGTAACTTAGAAAATATTCTTTCTCTTTCTCTCTCTCTCTCTCTCTCTCTCTCTCTCTCTCTCTCTCTCTCTCTCTCTCTCTCTCTCTCTCTCTCTCTCGTCGAGTGTGATCATCCTTCCATCATCAAAGACACTTGAGTTGACTTTTCATTAAGGACAGAAGAAGATCAGCCGTGAAAGTCAAATATGCAATCACCAGGTTTCCTGAACGTAAGCGAACAGACTTACACTAACAGAACACAGAAATAAAAAGGGTAAAAAAAAGCGTCGCTTTAATATTCAGGAAAAATGTGACCCTTTCTTTTGACCTAACTGCCATGCTTGCTGAGGGCACATAACCAACCCTCTCTCTTTTGATATTGCTTAATTTCTGCTCGTCCCGACTGCAAATATTTACTTCGGCTAAACTCTGCAATTTTATCCAATAACAGAGTGCTGGAATTGTTGACTGAAGTCTTGGGCATTGAATTTTACAACCTCATTCAATGTAACGTGTTTGATGTTAAAAAATAATCGATCTTCTCGTGATGGAAAGAAGCAAATGCCGAAATGGGAACACAAGAGAAATTAAAGTAAATAAGAGGAGAATAGAAATTCAGAAAGTTTCGTCATACCCTGCAAAATTCACAGGGTTTAGAAACTCCGTTGTTTTGAAGTTGACATTCGTCGTATTGGTTAGTGAGTTTGTGTCAGGTACTGTCAGTCAATGGAAAAAGCTGGAAGGGAAACATTAGAATTAATAATAGCAGTACTTATGAAATAAAAGCTTTGGTACCAGCTGTTGGACTCTCTCTCTCTCTCTCTCTCTCTCTCTCTCTCTCTCTCTCTCTCTCTCTCTCTCTCTTTGAAGGCCTATGTTTCTCCAGATTTTTGGTGCCTACAGTATTTTATCTAATTTGATCCCAATCTATTCATCAATTTATTCATCTTTCTTCACTGTTATAGTAGATGTTTTTCACTCAACCTTGGCTGTTTTTTATTTTTTTTTTTAATTAGCAACGACAAAATGTCACGTTTACTGCATTGTAAATTGCTTATTTGTAAACAATGTAACAAGAGAATCCCTCAACATTACCTTTTTGTGCAAACAAGATCAAGATCATCGCGTGATTTCGACCTTTTTGCTTTTATGATTTTTGAATTGAATTTCCTTTTATTTTTTTATTCATAACAAAAGATATCGGCGTCAATGACCTTCGATGTCATGATGCCAGATAACTCAAAATCAATGAATCAATCGTTAAAACCACTTGATGTATGAGAAACCTATTGTTTTTAAACCATTAATTCGTATCTCATCAATTTTATTTCATGATTCACTTCAGTGAGTAAATTTATGTATTACAAATGAAAGATTTATTCCATCCAAATTTCTTTCATGATTATTTTGCAAATCATTGATTTTTCAGTAAGGCTTTAAAAAAGAATTCATATGAAACGGACTTCAATTATTTACGAGTAATTGAAGTTGAAAGATGAATGTAAAGTTATTTAGTAGACCTGTGTGTACTTTTGAACTGAGAGAGAGAGAGAGAGAGAGAGAGAGAGAGAGAGAGAGAGAGAGAGAGAGAGAGAGAGAGAGAGAGAGAGAGAGAGAGAGAGAGAGAGAGAGAGAGAGTACTTTAATCATCTTGATAACAGAAGATGAACCATATCACAGAAAGGATTTCTGTGGGTAACTGACACCTCCCACCAGACCTCCCCTCCTCTGTCCCAACACTCAACTCATCCCTGAAGATTTATTAGAGGCCTTCTACCTGACCTTGATTTATTCAGGGATAAATCATAGTTCGCTTGAGTTCATCGACGGAACTTTTCATTCACTTTTTGATTAAAAGAGAGAGAGAGAGAGAGAGAGAGAGAGAGAGAGAGAGAGAGAGAGAGAGAGAGAGAGAGAGAGAGAGAGAGAGAGAGAGGGGGGGATGCTTTGGTGGAAGGAATAGTGTTGAATCTAATTTTCCATTATCAATAAAGTTGCAGCGACCACATGACCATCAGTATGGAAGAATACCTGATGGAATTGAGTTATTCAATACTAGTGTACGCGACCTGTTAAAAATGACGTCTAAATATTTAGATATATATGCACACACAGGATTAAGCGCCCTCCTCTCGCCAGGGTATGGCTACTATTTCTTCCCCTTAAAATATATATATATATAGATAGATAGATAGATAGATAGATATATATATATATATATAAATATATATATATATATATATATATATATATATATATATATATATATATATATATATATATATATATATATTGTGTATTTACATATACTGTTTAGCCAGACATTTGCTTTGTATTATATAGGGGAGATCCTTAATTTACTGTAAAACAAAGTAAAAAAAAACCTTTTTATTTAATCTATTAAAAAAACAAGCGTTACCCTTCCTATAGAATTACATACGATTTCATAAATTTTGCTACTAATAAATATCACCTATATTACAAATTTTTTTTTTGAATGAATTAAAATAGATCGACTGTAGAGTTTCATATGAAATGGAGGAGTCTTTTGAAGGCCAGTGGCATCAAGGTTTAATGGCGCTGAAAGGGAATTTCTCCTCCACTAAGGGAAGCTTATTTATCCACGTGATTTGTTGGCGAAAATAAACATTTGCAGAAATTGTACATAAGGTGAATATGGAGCTTTTCGGAAAACAAACCAGAGCAAGAACTATAATAATAATCTCTTATATATGTATATATATATATATATATATATATATATATATATATATACAGTATATATATGCACATATATATATATATATATATATATATATATATATATATATATATATATATATATATATATATATACAGTATATATATGCATATATATATATATATATATATATGTATGTATGTATATATATATATATATATATATATATATATATATATATATATGTATATATATACATATATATATATATATATATATATATATATATATATATATATATATATATATATATATATATCTTGAATCCAGTTACAAATTTGATGTTTCCCGCTATTAAAAATCCTTGTATATTTTACAGTACTTAAATGCTATTTAAATTGTACAATATTAATAAAAAAAACATGATCGCATATTAATTAGTTTTGTCCAATGGGAGAAATTGTTTCTATTTCTCTCTTTTATTAGTGATAAAAATTTTTATTCGAAAAAATATATTCCGATCTTTTTATACTTTGTAACTTAGTTGGTAATTAATATAAAGTTTATTGCAATTAAAACACTAATGTAAATCTCCTAATTTTTCTGTTTCGGTAAATTTTTATTACTGTATTATGGATTGAAAATTATTATGCTTTGTAACTGTCTGCTTTTCTTAATGTTATTGATGCAATATAATTTCATACTAAGAAAATAGAATACCAGTTACACAAAACAATAAAAGATATAAATTAATCATTAAAGATCTCTCTCTCTCTCTCTTTCTCTGACGGCATTCATGGACTATGAAAAAGCCTTTGGTAGTATGCACCGGCCAATTTTTTAGAGAGTCCTGCGTTATTGTGGAGTTCTTCTTAAATATGTAAATTTGATTAAGTCTGTTCATGAGCATTGCAAGTGTAAAGTTAATGTTAGTGGAGTCCTATCAGATGAATTTCCTGTGAACAGTAGAGCACTCCAAGGAAATGTGTTGTCACCTATGTTGTTTATACTCCTCATTGATTTTGTAATGCATAGAACAGTTTGGGATGGTGGAGAAGGATTGGACTGAATTGGTAACAGGAAATTAGCTGACCTAGTGTAGACAGATGGCGCTGTTCTTATTAGCAGAACACCGCAGGGATTGCAAACCTTGCTTACCAGAATGCATTAGATATCACACGAGGTTGGGCTCAATATGAATAGAAGAAAAACAGAGATGATGATAAAATTTGGAAAAAAAAAATATGTAAAAATTGGAAAATACTTGAATCCAAAAAATTGAATTTCACGGGATTATATCTGGAGATTCGTAATTAATTTTTAATTATTATTTAGAATGAACTATTTCATAAGAGAAAATAATCTCTTCAGTTCAGAAATATTTCCCCATTTCCCTCATCTATTTTTGTTGTAAAACGCTGATGGAAAAATGAAGAGACTAAAACACTGGCTCAGTAAATGACCAAATTTCAAATCTTCGTCGAGGTTGAAATATGGAATAAGCAAACTTTCAGACAGACTCGTCCCGCCTCCTCTTGTGCTTCTGGATAAACCTAGAAATCTTTGGCACAAATAAATGTTTGAGGTCGGGGAAAACCAAAGTATATCAACGACATCAACAACAACTATAACTATAACAATAAACAAGGGTTGTGTGTATACTCAATGAGCAAATTCAATAGCGGTAGAAATGACAGAATAAGGATTTTCCCTTTTACATTCTGCAATCGAGGGAATATATGTCATATTTTGATACCTTTTATTTCTTTATTATGTCGTATTTCCTAAAGCTTTGGAATATACTGTACGTCGTCTTTGATATTATTATTGTCTGTTTTCCTTTCACGGGTAACTTTGCTTTCTCTGACATTCTGAATAGATTTAGCAAATCGAGACTAATGCTAGAAATATCAATAAGGTATCTGTTCTAGGTGTGTGTATATATGTATATATATATATATATATATATATATATATATATATATATATATATATATATATATATATATATGTGTGTGTTTGTGTATATATATATGTAAATTATATATATATATATATATATATATATATATATGTATATATATATGTGTTTGTGCATATATATATATATATATATATATATATATATATATGTAAATTATATATATATATATATATATATATATATATCTATATATATATATATATATATATATATATATATATATATATATATATATATATCCCTTTCTAATGGAAACACCTTAACCTGGTGGAAGGGTTTGTATATGGCCATGATTAGTAAATCTGTATTGAATAGGACCACCCATACTAGGTTGATTTGCTGTGAGCGATCAGCCTAAAATCTTCCACCAGGAAACCGCAGTGACCAGCGTGGGGATGAAAATGGGGAAACCTCAGACATGAATAAGGATACTACCGCTAGAGAGTTATGGGATCCTTTGACTGGCCAGACAGTACTATATTGGATCCTTCACTCTGGTTACGTTTCATTTTCCCTTTGCCTACACATACACTGAGTAGTCGGGCTTGTTCTTTACATATTCGCCTCTGTCCTCATACACCTGACAACACTGAGATTACCAAACAATTCTTTTTCACCCAAGTGGTCATCTGCTGCTCTGTGATTGCTCTGTAGCTACTTTCCACTTGGTAAGGGTAGAAGAGACTCTTTAGGTATGGTAAGCAGCTCTTCTAGAAGAAGGACACTCCAAAATCAAACCATTATTCTCTAGTCTTGTGTAGTTCCTTAGCCTATGGTATTACAGGCTCTTTGACTCTATTTACTGATGTCTTACCTCTAGCAATAGAGGGTCTTCAGCCTTTATTTTGAAACACCTTACCTCTAGCAGTAGAGGATCCTTGGCCTCAATTTTCTAATGCATAACGTCTAGCATAAGACCTCTTTACCCTCTATTTTTAGGCACCCTACCTGAAGCACTAGATGCTCTTTGACCTCTATTTTGAGGTGTCATACATCTAGCATTAGCGGTTCTTTGACCTCTATTTGAGGAGCGTTACCTCTAGCATTAGAAGCTCGTTGACCTTTATTATGAGTTGCCTTACATCTAGCATTAGAGGCTCTTTAACCTCTATTTTGAAGTGCCATATTTTTTGCATTAGACGTTCTTTGATCTATATTTCGGAGGGCCTTACCTATGACATTAGAGGCTCTACGAGCACTTTTTTAAAGGGACACACTCTATTATTAGAGGCACTTCAACCTTATTTGGAGGTGCCATACTTTAGTATTGGAATTTTTTTTTTTACCTCTATTTTTAGTTGCGATACTTCTAGCATTAGGGGTTCTTTGACCTTTATTTTGAGTTGCTATACTTCTAGCATTTGAGACTTTTTGACCTTTCTTGAGGTGCTATACTTTTAACTTTAGAGTTTCTTGGACCTGTATTTTAAGGTACCTTACGTATGGCATTAGAGGATCTTAGAGTACCTATTTTAAGGGGTCATACTCTAGTATTAGAGGCTCATTAACCTCGTTTTTTGAGGTGCCATAATTTTAGCATCAGAGGTTCTTTGACCTCTATTTTGAGGTGCCATACTTCCAGCATTAGAGGTTCTTTTACCTCTATTTTGAGTTGCCTTACCTATAGCATTTGAGGCTCTTTTACCTTTATTTTGATGTGCCATACTTGTAGCATTAGAGGTTCTTTGACCTCTATTTTGAAGCGCCTATCCAATAGCATTTAAGGCCCTTTGACCTCTATTTAGAAGTGCCATACTTCTAGTATTAGAGGGTCTTTGACTTCTATTTTGAGGTGCCTTACGTATAGCTTTTGAGGCTCTTTGGCCTCTATTTCAAGGTGCCATACTTTTACCAATAGAGATTCTTTCACCTCTGTTTTCAGGTGCCTAACCTATAGCTTTCAAGGTTCTTTGACCTATATTTTGAGTTGCCTTACATATAGCATTAAAGGCTCTATGACCTCTATTTGAGTTGCCTCACCCAAAGCAATACAGGCTCTTTATCCTCTATTTTGAGTTGCCTTACCTATAGCATTAGAGGTTCTTGTACCACTTTTGAGTTTCCTTACCTTTGTCAATAAAGGCTCTTTGACCTCCATTTCGAGGTGTTTTTCTTCTAGTAGTAGAGGTTGTTTGACCCCTATTTGTATGAGCCTTGTGTCTAGCATTAGTGGAACTTTAACCTATATTCTGAGGTTGCATACTTTTACCATTAGAGGCCCTTTGACGTTTACTTTGAGGAGCCATACTTCTAGCAGTAGAAGTTCTTTTTCCTCTTATTCCAAGGCGCCTAACCTTTAGCATTAGAGGCTTTTTTTACCTCTATTTTGAGGTGCCATGCATCCATCATTAGGGTCTCTTTTACCTCTATTTAGTGGTGCCTTTTCTCTGGCATTTGAACCTTGTTGAACTCTAATCTTGTCCTGCCATTTAACTTTTTTGTATGTAATTTCAGACGATTTTATTTCCAAATTTTACTCAACCCAGATATTGTCTGATTTGGTTTTCCTAAATACTCAAGTGATTGTAGGTCATTAATCCTTTCTCCCTCTAATTATATTCCATTCTCATCATTTCTGTATTTCTTCTATTTATCTTCAGCCCAACCTTGTGTGATATTTTATGCATTCTGGTAAACAAGCATTGCAAATCCTGTTGTGTTCTGCTAACAAGGACAGCATTATCAACATAATCTAGGTCCCCTAAATTTGTATAACGAATCCAGTCCAATCCTTCCCCACCATATCCGACTGTTCTACGCATTGAAAAATCCATAAGGTGGATATACAACATAGGTGACAACACATTCCCTTGGAGTACTCCGCTGTTCACTGGAAGTTGATTTTATATGACTCCATTAACATTACCTGGCACTTGCCATGCTCATGAACAGAATTAATCAAATTCACATATTTAAGAGTAATCCCATAATAATGCAGGACTCTACAAAAAATTGGCCGGTGCACACTACCGAAGGCTTTTTTTATGACCCATTTGTGCCATGAAAAGTGAATTTCTATATTCTACGTATTGTTGTATAACATGTCTAAAAATGAAAATTTGGTCAGTGAAACTTCTACCTTTTCTAAATTCTCTCAGCTTCCCATTAAATTTTCTCTCCAGTCTCTTTGGAATAAGCATTTTATAATTATTGCAATCAGTCAGGTCTCCATTTTTGTCATTTTCACCAACATTTTGTAAAAAAAAAAAAAAAAAAAAGATAATTGATACAATGAATGAATTACACGGGAATATTTATGAAGATTCGTAATTAATTTTGATGCTCATTTAGGATGATCAAATTCATCAGGCAAAATATTGAGTGTATCTCTCTAGTTTATAAATATTTCTACGTTTCCCTCACCTCTCTTTGTTGTAAAACTCGGATGGAAAAATGAAGAGACCAGAACACTGCTTCAGTAATTGATGGGGAGATTTGACTCGTGTGGCTGACCGTGCTATACAATGTGACTGATAAGGTTGAAAGAAGCAGACAGTTACTTGAGTAGCTAAACACATCTATAGTCTTTGCTTGGTAATGAGA
Source organism: Palaemon carinicauda (assembly GCF_036898095.1). Lineage (NCBI taxonomy): Eukaryota > Metazoa > Arthropoda > Malacostraca > Decapoda > Palaemonidae > Palaemon > Palaemon carinicauda. The sequence continues at coordinate 29,651,303 of NC_090727.1, forward strand.
ACATAGCTGTTAGTAACCTTGTTTTCAATTATGGCTCAGCAATAGCTTATTAGGAGGTAGCGGTTTCCCAAGAATGATGCAGAACCTCTAAAATTATTAAAAGATGAAATTATCTACAAGAACAATATCATGTCGATCTTTCAGTGGTCGGAAATTTAGTCTGAACACTATGTCACTGAGATGTGCTTTAAAGATAAAAGACTTTTCACCTTCAACTTACATACTCTATTTGTTAGGCCTATAAGTATTTCCATTCCTTAAATTGAATATCCTGCCTGGAATATCCATTGTACAGTCACAAATAATTTCCAAGATTTCACTATAACTTGTTTGTTCGTAACTATGACGGTCCAAGTTCAAACAATATTCGTAGGCCATGTTTGATACAATCCTTTGGATACTTCCATTTTACAGAATGGGAAGTGTGAAGTAGATGATGAAAAGAGAAGTATTGATAGGAAATCTCAAGATAGAGACGACTGGTGAAATGTAACCGGGACCCTTTGCGTCAATAGGCGTAGGATATATATATATATATATATATATATATATATATATATATATATATATATATATATATATATATGTATATATATATATATATATATATATATATATATATAATGTATTTTAATTAAAACATTAAAATAAAAAAATATTAAAACTGGTCATTTTTATTTATGAAAAGTAACTTCACTAAAATGGTTTTTCCTTAAAAAAAAAAAAGAAGAAGAAGGATCTGAAGCTGTAAGTCTAAATTCAGGTTGAATTGATCGTATTTGCTGCTACTGTAGAAACGCAGAAGGAATATAATTGCTGAGTTTTAGAATCCTGCATAAAAACAACAATGTTCCTGCTGACTGTAAGTTCAGGTAGGCTTACAATGCAATGCTCTATAGGTGCAGAAGCTGTAATGTCAGATAGGCCTACAATGCAATGTTTAAAGCATATAGATGCAGAAACGGCAATATAAGATAGGCCTACAACTCAACGCTTAAAACGTATAGATGCAGAAGCTCCAATGTAAGATAGGTCTGCAATGTAAGGCTTAAAACATAAACCATTTGAAATCAAAATATGATGATGCTTTTATTCGTTGATATCGCCGCACTTGAAGAATTGTCTTCAACGGAACGAGGAGGAAGCAGTTAATACCTTAGGCAGCTGGCGGTAACTGGCTGTTGTGCAAACTCGCTTACTAAGCCATTTTCTAATCTTTTTTTCCTGTTTGGCATTTATCCTTATTTCTTCATCTGTGGCTTTCATCTAACTGATTTTATTTTTAAATTAGTGTTTTCAGATTGTCTATAAATATTTGAAACACTTAGGATTTCCTCCTTTCGTTTCTTGTTGCTGCTCCTCTCACTCCGAGCAACTTGCACAGAAGCAAATTTTCTCTTCGATTTCAGGGACAAGAATGCTTTTACCAAGTCAACCTATATCGAAATAATTAAATCCCCAAATGAATATATATATTTTTGATAAATGAAAAATTCACATTAGTTTTGAAATATAATTAAGATTTTATCATTAGAAAATCCCATAGATATTTGAGATATCGATATACTATAAAACT
>NC_090727.1:29655378-29682878 GCF_036898095.1 Palaemon carinicauda
TTTCTTTTCTTTTTTTTCCGTTTGCGATGCATATACTTGTGACAGAGTTTATTTACGGCATTCGTGCTTTCTTGCTTCAAAATACGAACATAAAATTTTCCATAACAGTTGACCAACGTTGTCTCGTACATACGCATGTTTCCAAAGTGAAATATATATATATTAATACTAAGTGGAAGGTTTTGAACAATGCTTGTCCGATGCAAAAAAAAGGAAAAAAAAGTATCACCAGTTTCCCTCACCCAATGCCCATGTATTAGTAGAGGAAGAGAAGAAGGAAAAGGATAAGAAAAAGTTGATGATGATGATAAGAGAGAGAGAGAGAGAGAGAGAGAGAGAGAGAGAGAGAGAGAGAGAGAAGAGGAGAATTCAACACCAGACCAAAGAAAGCCTGTTGCTGTTTTGCTGGATAACCGGGGGACGTCAGTGACAGGATACTCTCTTTCTATCCTGCCTGTCTCGGAACCCCAAACCGAGAGGTAGTCCTGAATCGGAAGACACCCAAGAGGAAGGATCCTCAACGGAGTCGATTTCTTAGGGCTTGACCCGAACCAGGACTCTCGGAAAACCCGAGTCTCTTTACTTTAGGTTATCCAGGACGATACAGAAATCACTGCCATTACTGGTCGGAAAATATTCTCCATTTAAGAAGACTCAAACATTTTATGCAAAGTTTATAGATTTGTTGATAAATTCATAATTCCATATAAAGGTTAATGATTAAGAATTTAGTTGCCTTTAAAAATAATCGTCATTACAGCTGTTTATTCATTTTATATATTTTTTTTCAATCAAATAAATCAGTATTTTGATGGCCAAGTGTAGGCACCCGCTGATACTTAGGCATTGTGGTACTACATTGTATCCCTCTCTAGTTAAAGCTCATTTTTCCTTTGCCTAATTTTCGAGTCAACACAATATGAATCTCTCCACTAAACTTTAAAGGCCAAGACTAAATAACAATTTTTTAAATTCAACTTTGATTTGAAATAAAACAGTTTATTTATATAATCATTGATTAAAGATTTTCTCTCAATATACTGTACAGAAGATGAAAAGAATATCAATAGATGGAGAGAGTTGACTCTAGCCGCCTACCCTGCTATACAATGGGACTGATAAGGTTGAAAGAATCAGACATTGACTCGAATAGCTAAACCCATCTATAGTCTATGCTTTGCAATGAGAGCATAGCTGTTAGGAACTTTGTTTTCAATTATGGCTCAGTAATAGCTTATTAGGAGGCAGCGAATTTCTGGTGTGTCGCAATAAGTATAAAATGATTGAAAAATGTTATCTACAAGAACAATATCATGTCAACCTTTCAGGGTTCAGAAATTTAATCTGAACACTGTGTCTCTGAGATGTGCTTTAAAGATAAAAGACTTTTCACCCTCAACTTCAATACTCCATATTTGTTACGCCTATATATATTTCCATTCCTTAACTTGAATACCCAGCCTAGAATATCCATCGAACGGTCACAAATAATTTCCAAGATTTCACTATAACTGTTTGTTCGTAACTTTGCCTAAAGTCTAAACAATATTTTTAAACCATGCTTGATACTATTCTTTGGAACTTATCCGTTACAGATTATATATATATATATATATATATATATATATATATATATATATATATATATATATATATATATGTATATATGTATATATATATATATATATATATATATATATATATATATATAGGTATATATATAATGAATTTTAATTCAAAGTTTTTAAAATATTGAAATATTTAAAACAGGTCATTTTAATTTGTGGAAAGCAACTTCACGAGAACAGATTCTCTTAATTAAAAACAAACAAACAAAAAAAAAAATTCCTCAGAATTTGAGGCTGTAAGTCTAGATTCAGGGGAAATTGGGTAATCGTTTGTACACTTGAATTGATCGTATTTGCTGCCACTGGAGAAACACAGGAGGAATATAAATGCTGGATTTTAGAATACTGCACAAAAGCAACGACGTTCTTGCTGACTGTAATGTCAGGTAGGCCTACAATGCAATGCTCTATAGATGCAGAAGCTGTGATGTCATATAGGCCTACAATTCAACGCTTAAAACAAATAGATGCAGAAGCTGCAATGTAAGATAGGCCTACATTGAAACGCTTAAACTCGCTTATTGAGCCATTTTCTAAAATTTCATTTTGTGGCTTTGATCGAACTGATTTTATTCTTTAATTAACGTATTTAAATTGTATATAAATATTCGAAACACTAAAGATTACCTCCTCTCCTTTCTTGTTTCTACTCCTCTTACTCCGAGCAACTTCCACAGAAGCAAATTATCTCATCGATTTCAGGGACAAAAAGGCTTATACAAAGTCATCTGATTTAGAAATGATTAAATCGCCTAAGAAATATATAATATTTTGATAAATGTATAATCCAGAATAGTTTTGGAATATGATTAAAATTTTATCGTTTGAAAATAGCATAGATATTTAAGATATCGATATATTATAAAATTATTTTGATGGCTATTTTGCGTGCAGTTGCGTAAAATATTCCTTTCCTTTTTTAATAGTACAGAAACTTTTATTTTTGGTATCAACCATTATCATTACTAATAAGAGCTCCGTTTCGGATCAAACAAAGCCTAAAACACTTAAGGCGGCCTTAGACCCTTTTCCAAGACTCCTCTTTTTTTTTTTTTTTTTTTTTTTTGGCATAAATAACTGTTTTCCTTGATGAAAGTTTATGAGTATTTATACTATTCTCTTTTACGCTCAATTCGGTTGTGATGAAATTGGTTATGGCAACTTTGTATGCTTTTCCAACAATTTTCTTGTTTCATGGCCGTCTTCTGCAATTAACGTATCCACTCTTGTATCTCTTTCTCTTCATGTTCCAAAATGTTCTGTAATACTTTCTTTGCACCTGTCACAAACATCATCTCTGCATTTTATCCTGAACTTTGCTTTCAATTTGAGCAAGTTTATCCTTTTTCATTATTAGGTAGAAATTTGAAAGTTCCTATAATGGAAAGAAACTTTGGTTGGGCTATTTGTTAGAATGTGAACATGTGGATGGAAACCTAGATGAAATGAGAGCATATAATCCAGGGGTTCTAACCTTTTCTAATTATTGACGTAGACGACGCATTCTATATATATATATATATATATATATATATATATTTATATATATATATATATATATATATATATTTATATATATATATATATATGCATATATATATATATATATACATTTGTAAGATGCATATATATATATATATATATATATGTATAAATATATATATATGAAACTGTACTGGTGTTAATAAAACATTATTTTGGGCTTTGTTGAAGATGATTCTTGAGATAGGGATCTTCTGCCTTAAATAAGATACAACAGAACTATTTTGTCTCATAGATATATATATATATATATATATATATATATATATATATATATATATATGATATATATACATATGTATGTTTGTGTGTGTATATGCACGTTAAGTTATATATATATATATATATATATATATATATATATATATATATATATATATAGATAGATAGATAAATGGATAGCTGTTTACACAGTGATATGAAATTCAACCATTATTACTTCAGTCCCATTATGGAACTGCTCATATACTATTCATATATTTTATTATAAAACTTTCTTTGTTCTAGATATTGTTTATTAAATCCCAATTTTGCAATGCATTCCAGCAAGTTTTGATTTGCAACTTTTCAGCCATTATCTCTTTTTGAAAAAATTATCCCATTGATATTGTAGAACTGAAAATGTAATTTATCGTTCTCTAAGAAAACACATTATAGAAAGGCAAATGTGTGATTGCTTTTCGTTTTGCATTCCTTAAATCTAATATGTTGACAGATGTCTTTATTGCATCGTCGGGAACCAAGCTAGATTGACAAAACCAGTTATGAAACTAATTTTAAGATTCAAATGTCCACATATCCATAAAGTCTAAGAATTGAAAATGCTATACCTGCTTTCCTATCGGAATTATTACGAAAAGAATAATAGAATCGTTAAATACAACGATGCATAAATATTTACTAGTTCACCTGAATCAATATTCTGTAGACTTTACTTTCGAAACTTCAGGCCTTTCCATTTCAAATCTATCTACTAAAGGAAAACTGACATATAGCCATGCCCTAAACTACAGAGCCATATTATTATTATTATTATTATTATTATTATTATTATTATTATTATTGTTGTTGTTGTTATTCGAGATACGGTGCTATTGTAGAATCTGCACATTATAGTTGTTGGTGAATATGTGTGACCCGATTATAGACTTCCTTTCGTAAAGTAAAATTAAATAATAGAAGCAGAATTAATTACATTTGTAATAGCGAATGTAACACACCATCTTGCTTATTTACTTATTTATATATCATTATTTCTTCTCCGTGAATAAACCTCTTTAGAGATTAGACCTATATTGGCAACGTTAACTATAATCTAAGCTTTGGCTTATAATGATTTATTGCAAGTTCCGGAACCACGACCCTAACTAACTTTTGCCTTATACACAAAACGACAGAAGCTAAATTAAATAACTTTGAATTCATAACCCAAATGCATAAATTATTATCATTAGACAACAGGACTAAGCTTAAATTAATTATTTTGCCTCTTCCTCACACAGACTTTATCTACACAGACAGTGCCAGGAATAGTCTTAAGGAGTCACGGTGTTCAGAGAGATTCTTGCTACATTGCCATATTGAATTTTTGTTCTGATCTAATATTTTTCAATGATGTAATTTTTCCTAAGAGTGGATCAACGTTTTCTCATACATAGACATATTTACAAAGTGAAATATAAGTGTTAATACTGAGTGGCAACTTATGAACAACGCTTTTCCGATGCAAAAAATGAAAAAAAAAAGGAAGAGAAGAACAAATAGAAAAAAAGAGTTATTGATGGAGAGAGAGAGAGAGAGAGAGAGAGAGAGAGAGAGAGAGAGAGAGAGAGAGAGAGAGAGAGAGAGAGAGAGAGAGAATTCAACACCAGACCAAAGAAAGCCTGTTGCTGTTTTGCTGGATAACCGGGGGACGTCAGTGACAGGATACTCTCTTTCTATCCTGCCTGTCTCGGAACCCCAAACCGAGAGGTAGTCCTGAATCGGAAGACACCCAAGAGGAAGGATCCTCAACGGAGTCAATTTCTTAGGGCTTGACCCGAACCAGGACTCTCGGAAAACCCGAGTCTCTTTACTTTAGGTTATCCAGGACGATAGACTTCACTGCCATTACTCGTCTGAAAATATTCTCCATTTGAATAGACTCAAACATTTTATGCAAAGTTTATAGATTTGTTGATAATTCATAATTTCTTATAAAGGTTAATGATTAATAATTTAGTTGCCTTTAATAATAATCATCATTACAGCTATTTATGAATTTTATATATTTTTTTTCAATCAAATAAATCGGTATTGAGATGGCCAAGGGCAGGCACCCGCTGATACTTTGGCATTATAGTACTACATTGGATCCCTCTCTGGTTAAAGCTCAATTTTCCTTTACCTAATTTCCGAGTCAATATTCTATAAATGCAGAAGCTGTATTGTTATATAGGCCTACAATGCAACGCTTAAAACATATAAAATATTGAAAATGAAATCATGACGATGCATTTATTTTTTTTATATCGCTGCACTTGAAGAATCTTCTTCAACCGAGCTGTGAGGCAAGAAAAGACTCGGTCCTTTAGGCCTACGCAATACGAGCTGGCGGTTAACTGACTACTGTGCAAACTCGTTTACTAAGCCATTTTCTAATCTTTCTTTTTAGTTTGGCACTTTTCCTTATTTCTTCACCTGTGGCTTAGATCTAACTGATTTTATTCTTTTATTAACGTTTTTAAATCGTCAATAAATATTTGAAACACTTAGGATTTCCTCTTCTTACTCCGAGCAACTTGCACAGAAGTAAATTATCTCCTCGATTTCAGGGACAAAAATGCTCATACAATAAGTTATCCCATATAGAAATAAATAAATCTCCTAATAAATATGTATTATTTTTATAAATGTATAATTCGCTTTAGTTTTGTAATACAAATAAAATTTTATCACTAGAAAATCCCATAGATATTTAGGATATCGATATATTAAGAAATTATTTTGATGGGTATTTTGCGTGCAGGAACGAACAGTAATATGGAGGTTATTTTCTGGATTTCTTTTATTTTTGGTATCAACCATTATACTTGTAACAGAGTTCATGTACGGCATTTGTGCTTTCTTGCCTCTTAGATACAGATAGGCGAAAAGGAAAGAAACATGAACGCGCTCAAACACACATACACACAAATATATATATATATATATATATATATATATATATATATATATATATATATATATATATATATGTGTGTGTGTGTGTGTGTGTGTGTGTGTATCACTGTTCATCTTACTCTCATCCTCTCCCTCTTCATATATATATATATATATATATATATATATATATATATATATATATATATATATATATATATTGGTGAGTGTATATATTTTTCGCATTTGTATCATATTGCCATGTATTTGCCAAGTATTATTCATTTGTGTTTTCATGATACTTTTTCATTTATTCCGATTAGTTAATTTCGAAAATTATTTTATAGTCTCATTTTACGCTGTACATAAACAAGGCGGTGTTACTTAATCATCTGGAAACAGGATTCCGTAGTTACGTAATTCGGTTTCAGTGGTTTATATATATATATATATATATATATATATATATATATATATATACATATATATATATATATATATATATATATATATATATATATATATATATATATATATATATATATATATGTATACATACATATATATATATATATATATATATATATATATATACATATATATACATTATATATATATATATATATCTGGACACCGCGATCTATTTAAGCCTTTATGGCAAGGCCAAGAAGGTATCATCAGATGTAAGATAAATTTTAGAACTGCGTTTTTATATACCAACAGTTCCGTCTCCTAATTACCAAGTTGATAGAATAAAATATGTAGTTATGACATTTAATAAAAAAATGGAAAATATTAGTTACTTGATGGACTTTAGCCTTTAGGAATTCGATTGTTATCCAGAGATTATGATAAACTCTAATTAGTGGTTATTTATGCTTCATAAATACGTTGTCTGAGCTTACACTAGGCTGATTAGGCTGATTTCCGACTTGTACTTTGCTGTCAGATTCCGATTGTATGGAAACAATTTAGAGTTATCCTGGAATCAATTTTGTGGTTTCTTTGACCGGAAATAATGAATATGATTTAATAATGAGGCAAAAAGAAACAATTCCGAATCAGAAGTCGTAAAATAATGGGAATAATGTTTCACTAGATGTGGTCAAAATTCTGAACTCTGAGAATCGGAGTGGAGTCCTCTCTCTCTCTCTCTCTCTCTCTCTCTCTCTCTCTCTCTCTCTCTCTCTCTCTCTCTCTCTCTCTCTCTCTCTCTACATTGGTAGCTGAGTGATCAATTAAAACGTTATTTACTCTTAGAATGAAATGGAGTACTTTTCTCCAAGAATTGTTAGTTTTGTTTCTGTCAGTTGTAACAATTCATCACAATTCATTCAGCTGGATTTGGTCTAGTAATAACTGTGGAATGTCATTCCAGGTGGTTTTAATATCCTGAGAGTAGAGATGACTTAGGTCACTTTGTAATATATTTTTCTCAGCTACATGTTGCGTTTTAAATTAATTTTTGTTCGTATCATTTACATAGTTAATAAAATGGTATATACGTTAACTAGTACATTAAGCTGCCTCCCCCTCCATTTCCTACTTGAAAAAAAAATACCTTCTATTAATCAAATTTTTATTTTCAGTATGAAATATTTCCTTCCGACGAGACAAACGGAACAATTAAATACTTCGAATGTAGCTCAGTTTTAAAGAGAAACGACACACACGCTCGCGTGCACAACATATACACACACATTATATTTGTGACTTAAACTATTAATGATAATTATATTTATACCACACACCTACACACACACATATATATATATATACATTATATATATATATATATTTGTGTATATATATTTATTTATATATGTATATATATATATATATATATACTATATATATGAATATATATATATTTATTTATATATATATGTATATATAAATATGCATATCTATCTATCTATCTCTATATAAATATGCATATCTATCTATCTATCTATATATCTATCTATCTATCTATATATATATATATATATATATATATATATATATATATATATATATATATATATATGCATACGTATATTGATGGGTAGATACACACACACACACACATATATATATATATATATATATATATATATATATATATATATATACATACATACATACATTGAAAAAGGTCAATTAAAATTAAAGACCTAACTTTTCAAAAGAAAAATCATCTGCCATGAAATATCTTCATATTGTAGAACATCCCGTTTCAGAGTGGCTGTCATATATAATGAATTTGAATTAAAAGCCTAGATGAAATGAGAGCATATAATCTAGTGGTTCTAACCCTTTCTAATTCTTGACATAGATGACGCATTCTGATATATATATATATATATATATATATATATATATATATATATATGTATATATATATATATATATATATATATATATATATATATATATATATATATATGTATATATATATATATATATATATATATATATATATATATATATATGTATATATGAGACTGTTCTAGTGTTAAAAAAACACTATTTTGGACTTTGTTGAAGATGATTCTTGTGATAGGGATCTTCCGCCTTAAATAAGATACAATTTTTCTCAAAATGAAAAGTTTATGTTTTAGATTTTTGTTTCAATCTTGTAATGTTTTTCGTTTGTTTGGCATAATTTCATTTTTATTTATGCTACATTGGTACCAAAATAAGAAAATTAACTTCTATCATAGAAACTAAATATTTCTTTAAACCAGATTTTTTTGTATAATATTTTTCGGTATATAATAGGTGCCTCTGAGTAACATGACTTCTGGACTAAAAGGATACAATGTTAAGATGAAAGATAATCACTATTTGCAGAGAGAGAGAGAGAGAGAGAGAGAGAGAGAGAGAGGAGAGAGAGAGAGAGAGAGAGAGAGAGAGAGAGAGAGAAAATGTTGATTGTTGGATATGTTGACTGTAAAACAACATTGAATTTTTTTTAATTTACGTTGTGGTAATGTTAAACCATGAATAGCAAAAGTACTGTTGTTGACATTTGCTTCAATATACTGCAGAAACATTCGTTTTTTATTGTATAAATCATAAATTATAGATGAAATGTTTATTACTATATATATACTGGTCTATTTACATATATATATATATATATATATATATGTATATATATATATATATATATATATATATATATATATATATATATATATATATATGTATATATATACATATATATAAATTATATATATATATATATATATATATATATATATATATATATGTATATATATATATATATATATATATATGTATGTTTGTATGTATGTATATATATAGATATAAATTTCTTTACTTTATCACATACACTTCAAAAGTTATGGGTCAGACAGAAATAATAATTGACCTTTGACCTTTAAATGGAAGACCTGAGTCTTCTACGGATATACCAGATGATTATCCAGTGTCAATTATGGCGATTGTATCTTGCTATCTCAAAAGTTATGGCCATCGCTAAAACTTACGTTTCATTTCATCTCTAAGTTTATTTATTACTTTGATCAATCTAACGCAGCACTTCAGTTGAATTAGGCCTAGTGGATTCTATGGATAATGAAAGAGCTCAATCCTTTATAGCTTGAAGTTAAAACAAGGGTTAAATTCTCATTAGAATTTTCATCTCCTATAATTATGATCTTGAAGTATGATCTTAACCAAAACGCTTTCTATTGCGTTACAAACAATTCTTCGTATAAAGTTAATTGTGAAAACCTCTCGTCAACCTGCAAGGTCAAACCATTTCGAGTAGAAAGTGATATGCAGACACCTAAAACGTTCACACACACATACATACTCACACACACACACACACACACACACACTCTCACACACACATTTTATATATATATATATATATATATATATATATATATATATATATATATATATATATATATATATATATATATATATATATTGCATTTATATAATGTGTGCGTATATCACTCAACATTACATGTACCGTATTGGTTGAAATCCAGGTTGTTTCATTAGACCCATCTTCAAACATTCAACAATCCAGTAATAATCAAGATTATATTATATGGGGCTGCAAATATGGTAAAAAAATCTATTTCAATGCAACGAGTATCTGGCCTTCATCAAGCGAGTGACAAGTAGAGCCTCTTGCGAGCCGATGTAAAGGCTTTACTGAATTGTTGAAATATTCTGTGCGAGATACCGAAAACTAGCCAATCAGCGCGTTTGTTTACATCGCTTCCGAACCAATCAGCAGTAGCGTCCAGGGCACGCTTCCGAGGAAAGTGTTATTAGTTAGTGCTGTGCTAAGATTCTGCTTAATTATTTGCATTTATTCGGTGTAATTCTCATCATTGGTCATTAACATTGCTCTCTTGAGTAACTCAATTGAGGGACTTAATAAGATCGCTGTAACATCTGCAAGTGCAGTGAAAAAGAAGGAAACCCAAGTGGCCTTTGGTGGTTTTTAGGGGGAACGACTTTTTGTCTGACGTCACGTGATCTAATTTTGAAGTTAATTGATTGTAGGCCTTGCCTTACAGTTAATTTAGGATATTGCAAAACAATAGTACATTCTTTGATGATGATAGGCGAGAAAATTGGGCTGTCTTTATTGCGAAGCTGAAATCTTAATTCGGGCAGTCGCATGAAAGCTTTGGGAAAAATGTTCCACCCAAAAGAATTGGCCTCCCTTGCTGCTACAAAATCAATGCTTTAGTGTGTTGGACAAGGAGGCAAGTGATGATATTTTCAAGTGTTACTGGACTGGACTAGTGTATGGATAGGGCAATTTTCAAGCCATAGAAAGACCAAGGAAGAGGATAGCGTACTGTAATAAGAGCTTTACTTTCCACCAGGCTGCGTTTCTCCCGATTCCCTCGATAACTTCCGTGATAATGAAGCCCTTTATGGAGAAGTTATCCGAGACTGTGACAGCCGTCAAGGACATGAGAGGCCCAAAGTTCGGCATGAAGATTATCGGAAAGTCATTGTCTCATCGGCCAAGAGCGCATTACTATGTCCAAGAGGTCATTAATGAAGACAGGGAGGAAAACTCATTATCCTGATAGTGACTGTCTTAACTACGATATATCAGTGCAGTACTGAGGCGTTACTAAGTCCTTGTCGTCATAGTGTTTCATCATTCCTCCTCCCCACCCCACTTTGCATTGAGGAATCCTGCCACACTAACAAGAACGTATAATTTCGAGTGAGTACTATGTCACTAGTTTTTCCCATTATATAGGCGAGACCTGTAACACAATGTTTTCCCATTGTCCTTTTCAATGTATTTTCATCCTTTTGCACTAATCACCATTATCTTTTTTTTCAAATAATTTTCACTGACAATATATTTTAGGATCATCATTATTGTTTATCGTATGTGAATGTGTAGAATTGTAGTAAGAAATCTTTGCATTTATTCTTTTTGTAGGAAACCTTTTATTCCTTTTCTATCAACGAAATGTTGCACAAATTAAGAAAACATATTTGGGATGTTTTGCTTAATAGGTTTGAAGCATTAATAATAGATTAGCAATATAGGGTTGGAGTTAGTGAGCATTTTTTTTTATAATAATGAATTTCGTACTTTATACTTATTGATAAAATAACAATATGGGTTTGGAGTTGAGGAGCATTTTTATAATTATTACCGTAGTACATTACAAACTAGAGGGCCACTCAGGAGAGAGCTTGCCACCATTATGCCAAGCAGTCTTATTTTGTTGCTCTTAACTCCACTGCCTACTTGTACTTCGATGGATTTGATTCAAAATCTAATGGATTTGTCCTTGGATCATACCCCACATGTGCACCAAGGTTTTGTTGAAATTAGTTCAGTAGTCTTTGCGTAATGTTCTTCACAAAAAAAAAAAAAAAAAAAATAACATTGAAATTATTTTCAAAGTACTGCTGTATACTTGCATTTCGATGTATCTTCAAAATCTAACTCCATATGTCCACCAAGTTTCGTTGAAGTTGGTTCAGTAGTGTTTGCGTAATGTTCACAAACCAAGAATTAACATTGAAATTATTTTCAAAGTATTGCTGTAATACATATACGCCGATGTATTTTTTCAAAATATAGTGGATTTGTCCTTGGGCCATTCCCTACAGATAGACCAAATCTCGTTGAAATTGATTTAGTAGTATTTGCGTAATGTTGCTCACAAAAAAAAAAAAAATTGACATTGCTATTATTTTCAAATTATTGCTGCATACTTGTACGTCTATATCCTTGGGTCATACCCTACATATCCGCGAAGTTTCGTTGAAATTGGTTCTTTAGTTTTTGCATAATGTTGTTCACAAAAATATTAACATTGCGATAATTTTCATAGTATTGCTGCATACTTTTACTTCCATGTATTTTCTTTAAAGTCTAGTAGATTTGTCCTGATATCATACGCCACATTTCTACCAACTTTCGTTGAAATTGGTTGTGTAGTTTTTGCGTAATGTTGTTCATAAACTAAACATTAACATTGCAATTATTTTCAAAGTACTGCTGCATACTTGTACTTTTATTTACTTTATTCAGAATGTTACAGGTTCATCCTTTGGTCATACCCAACTTACATACATAGTTTGGTCAAACTCGATATAATAGTTTTTGTGTAAAGTTGATCACAAATAAACAAACAGGGGTGAATACATATCCTTTGCATTTTGGCGAAGGCAATGAAAAACGACTAAACAGTATGATTTTGCATTATGAAAATATTTAAATTGGACAATGATAGAAAAAATTATACTTTAACACTATAGAAAATAAACCATAATTACACCTTAACATATACTTAACTGTTACTATTACGACCTTTGGCCTCGCACAAGGTTACCGAACTTTTAAGCAAAAATTAAATGAACTTCACTTTTTAACCAAATCACACTGGGCCAGTCACAAATAATAAATCAATTTTACAGTATAAACTGTAATTACAAATACACTTCACTTCTTTCAAAATACACGCACAATAATATCACCAATGTTTGAATCAATATTAATGTTTGAGAAAAATACCTAGTGGCTGGATAGATGGTGGTGAGAGGACTGTTGGACGTTTGGCTCTCTCTCTCTCTCTCTCTCTCTCTCTCTCTCTCTCTCTCTCTCTCTCTCTCCTATACAAACGTTGGAATTTGCGTGTATTTATATATTTCAAAGAATTATTCGTATGTTTTAATAAATTATTGCGGTATACCATTTATTTAAACTATTATATTTGTATTATCAGTCTTAATCTATTACTTGGTTCATTAATGTCTTTGGGAATTTTCGTCTTTTGAGATTTATTTATTATCTAGTTAGCCCCGACTTGTGAAGGTTTAAATGCTCAGTTTGCTACTCCTCGCCATACTGTTATATGCGATTTGAAGTTTGCACTTCTGATTTTATAATTTTTATTAAGCTTATAGGCCTAGAAATAAAATCAAGAGACTATGGAGAAATTTCACAAATCGTACTTTATGGCCAGATAGACACCCTTTATAAGTTGCAAGATTTGATGCAAATATTTTTTGTTGCTACCTGACATATAGCCATGGCCTAGTATGTTATAAAGCCAAGACTACAGAAACATATTATTATTATTATTATTATTATTATTATTATTATTATTGTTGTTGTTGTTATTCGAGATACGTTGCTATCGTAGAATCAGCACATTGTAGGTGTGGCTGAATATGTGTGACCCTATTATAGACTTCCTTTCGTAAAGTAAAATTAAATAATAGAGGTAGAATTAATTACATTTGTAATAGCGAAGGTAACACACTATCTTGCTTTTTTACTCATTTATTTATCATTATTTCTTCTCCCTGAATAAACCCCATTGAGAGATTAGACCCGTATAGGCAACGTTCACTATAATCTAAGCTTTGGCTTATAAGAATTTATTACTAGTTCCGAAACCACGATCCTAACTAACTTTAACTTTATACACAAAACGACATAAGCCAAATCAAATAATAACTTTGAATTCATAACCCAAAAGCATAAATTGTTATCATTAGACTACAGGACTAAGCTTAAATTATTTTGCCTCTTCCTCACACAGACTCTATCTACACAGACAGTGCCAGGAATAGTCTTAAGGAGTCACGGTGTTCAGAGGGATTCTTGCTACATTAACATATTGAATTTTTGTTCTGATCTTTATAACGATCTAATATTTTTCAATGATATAATTTTTCCTAAGAGTGGATCAACGTTTTCACATACATACACATATTTACAAAGTGAAATATAAGTGTTAATACTGAGTGGCACCTTATGAACAACGTTTGTCCGATGCAGAATTTGAAAAAAAAAAAAAAAAAAAAAAAAAAAGGTATCCCTAGAATCCTCCACCCCTAACCCATTTATTTGTAGTAGAGGAAGAGAAGAAGGAAAAGGATAAGAGAGAGAGAGAGAGAGAGAGAGAGAGAGAGAGAGAGAGAGAGAGAGAGAGAGAGAGAGAGAGAGAGAGAGAGAGAGAGAATTCAACACCAGACCAAAGAAAGCCTGTTGCTGTTTTGCTGGATAACCGGGGGACGTCAGTGACAGGATACTCTCTTTCTATCCTGCCTGTCTCGGAACCCCAAACCGAGAGGTAGTCCTGAATCGGAAGACACCCAAGAGGAAGGATCCTCAACGGAGTCGATTTCTTAGGGCTTGACCCGAACCAGGACTCTCGGAAAACCCGAGTCTCTTTACTTTAGGTTATCCAGGACGATACAGAAATCACTGCCATTACTCGTGTGAAAATATTCTCCATTTAAGAAGACTCACACTTTTTATGCAAAGTTTATAGATTTCTTGATGAATTCATAATTCTTAATAAAGGTCAATAATTAAGAATTTAGTTGCCTTTAATAATAATTATCATTACAGCTAATTATGAATTTAGATATATTTTTTATTAATCAAATAAATCAGTATTATGATGGCCAACTTCAGGCACCCGATGAGATACAACTGCGCGAGAGTTAGTCTTTGGGTAGTGTGATGGCAAGATATTACTACATTGGATCCCTCTCTAGTTAAAGCTCATTTTTCCTTTGCCTAATTTTCGAGTCAACACAATATGAATCTCTCCTATGACTATTAAAGGCCAAAACTGAATAACAATTTTTATTCCAATAAAATTTGATTTGAAATGAAATAGGTTATGTATAAAATCATTGATTAAAGATTTTATGTTAATGTACTGTACATAAGTTGAAGATAATATAAATGGATGGAGAGAGCTGACTCGAGCGGCCGACCCTGCTATACAATGGGAAAAATGAGGTTGAAAGAAGCAGACAATGACTTGAGTAGCTAAACCCATCTATAGTCTATACTTTGTAATGAGAGTATAGCTGTTAGTAACCTGGTTTTCAATTATGGCTCAGCAATAGCTTATTAGGAGGCAGCGAGTTCCCTGGTGTGTCGCAATAAGTATAAAACGATTGAAAAATGTTTATCTGTAAGAACAATATCATGTCAACCTTTCAGTGGTCGGGAATTTAGTCTGAACATTGTGTCACTGAGATACGCTTTAAAGATAAAAGACTTTCCACCCTTAACATCAATACTCCATATTTGTTAGGCCTATAAATATTTCCATTCCTTAACTTGAATATCCAGCCTAGAATATCCATCGAACGGTCACAAATAATTTCCAAGATTTCACTGCAACTGTTGTTTGTTCGTAACTATGTCTAAAGTCTAAACAATATTTTTAGACTATGTTTGATACTATTCATTGGAAACTTTTCCTTTATATATATATATATATATATATATATATATATATATATATATATATATATATATATAACGAATTTTAATTCAAACTCTTCGAAATATGAAGATATTAAAACTTATTTTATTTTTGTTAAAAGCAACTTCACTAAAATAGATTTTCTTAATTAGAGAAAAAAAAAGTCCTCAGAATTCGAAACTGTGAGTCTAGATTCAAGGGAAATAGGGTAATCGTTTGTACACATGAATTGATCCTATTTGCTGCTACCAAAGAAACACAGGATGAATATAAATGCTGGATTTTGGAATACTGCACAAAAGCAACGAAGTTTCTGCTGACTGTAATGTCAGGTCGGCCTACAATGCAATGCTCTATAGATGCAGAAGCTGTGATGTCATATAGGCCTACAATTCAACTTTTAAAACATATAGATGCAGAAGCTGCAATGTAAGATAGGCCTAAAATGCAACGCTTGAACCATATAGATGCAGAAGCTGCAGTGTAAGTTAGGCCTACATTGAAACGCTTAAACTCGCTTATTGAGCCATTTTCTAATCTTTTATTCTGTGGCTTTGATCGAACTGATTTTATTCTTTAATTAGCATTATAGGCTCTTTGACCTCTATTTTGAGTTAACTTACATATAGCATTAGAGGCTCTTTGACCTCTATTTGAGTTGCCTTACCTATAGCAATATAGGCTTTTTGACCTCTATTTTGACTTGCCTTACCTATAGCATTAGACATATTAGAGGTTCTTGTACCACTTTTGAGTTTCCTTACTTCTATCAATAAAGGCTTTTTGACCTCTATTTCGAGGTGCTTTTCTTCTAGTAGTAGAGGTTGTTTGACCCCTATTAGTATGCGCCTTATGTCTAGTATTAGAGGATCTTTAACCTACTTTTTGAGGTTGCATACTTTTACCATTAGAGGCCCTTTGACATTTACTTTGAAGAGCCATAATTCTAGCATTAAAAGCTCCTTGTCCTCTACTTTGATGTGCCATACTTCTAGCATTAGAAGCTCTTTTTACCTCTTATTCCAAGGCGCCCCACCTCTAGCATTAGAGGCTTTTTTTTACCTCCATTTTGAGGTGCCATGCATCCAGCCCTAAAGTTTCTTTGACCTCTATTTAGTGGTGCCCTATCTTTAGCATTTAAACTTTGTTGACCTCTAATCCTGTCCTGCTATTCAACTTTTCTGTATGTAATTTCCGACGATTTGATTTCCAAATTTTACTTAACCCAGCCATTGTCTGATTTTTTTTTTTCAATCTTTCACTTAACTTTAATTCTAAAGACCCTGTATTGGAGATCATAGTACCTAAATACTTAAACGATTCTAGGTCATTAATCTTTTCTCCTTCCAATGATATTTCATCTTCCATTGCATACTCCGTTCTCATTATTTGTTTCTTTTTTCTATTTATCTTCATCCCAACCTCGTGTGATATTTCATGCATTCGGGTAAATAGGCATTGCAAATCCTGTTTTGTTCTGCTAATAAAGATAGCATCATCAGCATAATCTAGGTCCCCTAAATTCGTATAACCAATGCAATGCAATCTTTCCCCACCACATCCGAATGTTCTGTGCTTTGAAAAATCCATGAAGTGGATATACAACATAGGTGACAACACATTCTCTTGGAGTACTCCGCTGTTCAATGGAAATTGATTTTATATGACTCCATTAACATTACCTGGCACTTGCCATGCTCATGAACAGACTTAATCAAATTCACATATTTAAGAGTAATCCCACAATAATGCAGGAATCTACATAAAATTTGCCGGTGCACAGTACCGAAGGCTCTTTTTTTTTAATCCATCTATACCATAAAAAGTGCATTTCTATATTCTACGCATTGCTGTATAACATGTCTCAAAATGAAAATTTGGTCAGTGAAACTTCTACCTTTTCTAAATCCTCTCAGCTTTCCATTAATCTTTCTCTCCGGTCTCTTTTGAATAAGCATACTATAATTATTGCAATCAGTCATGTCTCCTTTTTTGTCATTTTCACCAACACTCCTAACTCTCATTCATCAGGCTTTGCCTCTTCCTGCCATCTTCTTCAGCCACTTCCCCCGTTGGTGACGATTCACTCAGACGCCTCGAAGGAGGGATGGAGATGTCACTCTCATCGGAAAAAAGTCCAGGGGACTTGGTCCAAGCTATTCAAGACCTTTCACATAAACTTTCTAGAAGCTATGGCAGTGCTCCTTACCTTAAAGAAAGTCTCCCCGCGTCACTTGATCCACATAAGGTTGGTGATGGACAGCGAGGTAGTTGTGAGATGCTTGAATCGACAAGGATCGAGGTCACCACCTCTCAACCAGGTGATGTTGGCCATCTTCCGATTGGCGGAAAAGAAGAAGTGGTACCTGTCGGCAGTTCACCTTCAAGGAGTCCGCAATGTGACAGGGGACGCTCTATCCAGGTTCACACCGATAGAGTCGGGATGGTCCTTAGACGCAGGATCATTCTCCTTCATTCTGAATCAAGTCCTAGAACTGCAGATAGACCTCTTTGCGACGAAAACAACAAGAAGTTGCCCCTGTATGTGTCCCCGTACGAGGACCCCTTAGCGGAAGCAGTGGACGCGATGTCCCTAGACTGGAACAGATGGTCCAGGATTTATCTGTTCCCTCCTCACAACCTTCTGTTGAGGGTCCTCAACAAACTGAGATCCTTCAAGGGGGTAGCGGCAATAGTGGCCCACAAGTGGCCGAACAGCGTGTGGTTCCCCCTGGCATTGGAACTACAGCTGAAGTTTGTACCGCTACCAGATCCAGTTCTGACCCAGCGAGTCCAGAAGTCGACTGTCTGCGCTTCATTACAGAAAACCCGGACCCTGCAGCTCATGATTTTCTCTCCCTAGCGGTGAGAAAGCGTTTCGGGATTTCGAAAGCCAGCATAGACTTCCTAGAGGAATATAAGTGCAAATCTACTAGAAGGCAATATGAGTCATCTTGGAGAAAATGGGTGGCCTTTTTCAAGGCGAAGAATCCGCAGGAGATCTCGACAGACTTCTGCTTATCTTTCTTCATTCACCTCCATGCTCAAGGGTTGGTAGCTAACACGATTTCAGCGTATAAGTCTGCTTTGACAAGACCCATTCTATATGCCTTCCAGGTCGACCTAGGTAACGAGATCTTTAATAAAGTTCCGAAAGCCTGCGCTAGGCTCAGGCCTTCAGCACCTCCAAAGCCCATTTCATGGTCTTTAGACAAAGTTCTTCATTTCGCTTCTCTGTTGAGCAATGAAGAGTGTGCGTTAAAGGATTTGACACAAAAAGTTATTTTCCTATTTGCACTCGTGTCCGGGGCCAGGGTTAGTGAGATTGTAGCCCTCTCGAGAGAGGCAGGTCGCGTTCAGTTCCTGGATGGGGGAGAACTGAACCTGTTTCCGGATCCTACGTTTCTCGCCAAGAATGAGTTACCCACCAACAGGTGGGGTCCCTGGAGAATCTGCCCTCTGAAAGAAGATGCATCTCTATGTCCAGTAGAATGCCTAAAGGTCTATCTTCATAGAACTTCAGACTTCAAGGGTGGTCAACTATTCAGGGGAGAAACATCAGGCTCAAATTTATCTCTGAATCAACTCAGAGCGAAAATCACATATTTTATTCGCAGAGCGGATCCTGACAGTACACCCGCAGGTCACGATCCGAGGAAAGTTGCCTCATCCTTAAATTTCCTTAATTGTATGGATTTTGAACATCTCCCTTCATACACTGGCTGGAAGTCTTCCAGAGTGTTCTTTCGATACTATGCAAAGCAAGTAGATGAACTAAAGAGATCTGTGGTAGCAGTGGGTCGCGTCGTTAACCCTACTGTTTAACTCTGCGAGGAACAGTGGTTTTAATTGGGACGATTAATTCCAGGGTGAGTGTGTAGTTACATAATGTACTACAAACTAAGTGAGGGCACTGAGTTGCCCATGTAGACTGTTCCATTTCCAAAGGTGAACCTAGCATAAGTGCAGACATGTGTGCCGAGCGTTTCTAACGCTGTGTTTGATTTGTAATACAGACTTTTATGACTTTGATACCTCGGTATCTTAAAAGTGGCATTTAATGGTT
Source organism: Palaemon carinicauda (assembly GCF_036898095.1). Lineage (NCBI taxonomy): Eukaryota > Metazoa > Arthropoda > Malacostraca > Decapoda > Palaemonidae > Palaemon > Palaemon carinicauda. The sequence goes on from NC_090727.1 coordinate 29,675,514, forward strand.
TTTCTTTCAGATAAACAAGTTCTGTTTACTATCATACTTATACTTAAAATTTTGGGTTATCTTCTTCCTATATATATATATATATATATATATATATATATATATATATATATATATATATATATATATATATATAATTGTTGTTAACCTGTCTATTTATTGTCTGTCAACAAACTTGTTCTTGAGAACCTTGCGTCTCCTTCACCTGTGTTAATTTATTGGTATAATTGAGCATTCATTCTATGTACCTTATCTGGGATAATTCTAATAGAATTGTTCCTTTATGCAAGCTATGTTGCATTGGTTTATGCTTTTCCTTAACGGGAGGACTCCGTCCCATAAGGTGACGATGGCGGTTTTACTAGTTTCCTCCTATGCGGATATAAACCTTTGTCCAATACAAGTATTGTGCGGAGAACTGGTCGATATTTCATATTGACGCAGTGGTTCTTTACAAACTATGCTTTACTTAATATAGGGTGAGACCACTATATTAGCTTGCCTGGTATTCATACATAGGTATATGTATATATATATATATATATATATATATATGTGTATATATATATATATATATATATATATATATTCATTGATGGGGTATATATATATATATATATATATATATATATATATATATATATATATATATATATATATATATTCTTTGATGGGAATATATTAAAACTGGTAATTTCAATTTATGAGAAGTAACTTCACTGAAATTGTTTCTTTAAAAAAAAAAAAAAAAAAAATGTCCTCAGAATCTGAAGCTTTGAGTCTGAATTCAAGGGAAGTTGCGTAATCGTTTGTACAAATGAATTGTTGCTATTGAAAAAACGCAGGAGGAATATAATTGCTTTATTTTAGAATCCTGCATAAAAGGAACAATGTTCCTGATGACTGTAATGTCAGGTAGGCCTAAAGTGCAATGCTCTATAGATGCAGAAGCTATAATGTCATATAGGCCTACAATGAAACACTTAAAACATATAGATGCAGAAGCTGTAATGTCAGATAGGCCTACAGTGCAATGCCTAAAGCATATAGATGCAGAAGCGGCAATGTAAGATAGGCCTACAATGCAACCCTTAAAACATATAGATGCTTGCCGCAATGTTAGATAGGCCTACAATCCACCGCTTAAAACTTATAGATGCAGAAGCTGTAATGTAAGATAGGTCTACAATGCAACGCTTAAAACATAGAGATGCAGAAGCTGCAATGTAAGATAGGCCTACAATGCAACGCTTAAAACATATAGAATCAGAAACTGAAATGTTAGATAGGCCTACAATGCAATGCTCTATAGATGCAGAAGCTGTGATGTCATATAGGTCTACAATGCAATGCTTAAAACTTATAGATGCAAAAGCTGCAATGTAAGATAGTCCTGCAATGTAACGCTTGAAACATATAAACCATTTGAAATGAAATCATGATGATGCTTTTATTCTTTGATATCGCCGCACTTGAAGAATTGTCTTCAACGGAACGAGGAGGAAGCAAGTTAATACCTTAGGCAGCTGGCGGTAACTGGCTGTTGTGCAAACTCGCTCACTAAGCCATTTTCTAATCTTTCTTCCTAGTTTGGAACATATCCTTATTTCTTTATCTGTGGCTTTGGTCTAACAGATTTTATTATTAAATTAGTGTATTTAGATTGTCTGTAAATATTTGAAACAGGATTTCCTCCTCTTTCTTGCTGACGCTCCTCTCACTACGAGCAACTTGCAGGGAAGGAAATTATCTCTTCGATTTCAGGGACAAAAATGCTTTTACAAAGTCAGCTTATATCGACATAATGAAATCCTCTAATAAATATATATATTTTTTTGATAAATGTTTAATTCACAATAGTTTTGGAATAGAATTAAGATTTTATCATTAGAAAATCCCATAGATATTTGAGATATCGATATATTATAAAACTATTTTGATGAGTATTTTGCGTGCAGTTGCGAATAGTATTCTTTTGTTTTTCGGTGATGACACATTTTATTTTTGGTATCAACCATTATCCTTATTTATGAAAGTTACGTAGTATTCATATTCTAATACCATAAACATCTGTCTTCCTTAATGAAAGTTTAAGTGTAAGTGTAGTTATATTATTCCATTTTACGCTAAATTTGGTTAACTACTGCACTGTAATTGATCAGTGGCTACTTTCCTCTTGGCAGGACAAAAGGGACTCTTTAGCTATTGTCAGCATCTCTTTTAGGAGAAGGACACTCCAAAATCAAAGCACTGTTCTTTGGTCATGGATTAGAGATCTCTTGCTTGAGGGTACACTCAGGCATACTATTCCTTCTGTATAAATTATATACTGTATATATATATATATATTATATATATATATATATATATATATATATATATATATATATATATATATATGTATATATATACAGTATATATATATATATATATATATATATATATATATATATATATATATATATATATATATATTTTAACGTTGTTACTGATCTCAAGATTTTTTACACTGATATTCACTACTTTTTATAGCCTATATGTATTATTTCCTTTCGTCAATGGTCTATTTTCCCTTTTGGAGCCCTTCGGCTTATATCATCTTGCTTTTCCAACTCGGGTTATAGTTTAGCAAGTAATAATAATAATAATAATAATAATAAAAATAGTAATGATAATAATAATAATAATAAAAATACTAATAATAATAATAATGGTTGATGAATTTAATCCAAATTTGACATCACAACCCAACATGGTGGTCCGGGGTTCCGGATTAATGCCACCATTTAAGCTTGAGTCTTTCTGGAACTGCACAAATTTAAAGTCTTTGTCTTCCGTCTAGGCAACAACCAAATCCTCGATTTCGCCATTGTCATGTTCTAAGGATCCCTCACTTTTTGGGTGGCGTGTTTTCCATGGACAATTTTGCCACATATGATTTTAGCTCGGTAATAATTTCAGCTTTTAATTCACTATACTTATTGCTTCACTTGTTGGTTGGAGCTTTGGAACTCTTAGTACCTGGTATGCTACTCCGGCTGCTCGCTTTGATGTCAATGTATGGAAAACCACAAATTTGGTTAAATGATCTTGATAAACCATTGCCCATTTGTAAGAATTCTAATTCATGTCATTGAGATCAAGTTACGCGCAGGATGCAAATTCATGAGTCCAAATAACTTCTTAGCAAACGTATCCACTCTTGTATCTCGTTCTTTTCATGTTCCAAAATGTTCTGTAATACTTTCCTTGCACCTGTCACAAACATCATCTCTGCATTTTCTCCTGAACTTTGCTTTCATTTTGAGCAAGTTTATCCTTTTTTTCATGATTAAATAGAAATTTAATTATTTGATTGGGCTATTTTTTAGAATGTGCACATGTGGATGGAAGCCTAGATGAAACGAGAGCATATAATCTAGTTCTATCCTTTTCTAATTCTTGACCTAGACGATGCATTCTGATATATGTATGTATGTATATATATATATATATATATATATATATATATATATATATATATATATATATATATATATATATACATATATGTATATATATATATATATATATATACTGTATATATATAAATATATATATATATATATATATATATATATATATATATATATATATATATATATATATCTATATCTATATACATATATATATATATATATATATATATATATATATATATATATATATATATATATATATATATGAGACTGTACTAGTGTCAATAAAACATTATTTTGTGGTTTGTTTAAGATGATTCTTGTGATAAGGCTCTTCCGACTTAAATGAAATACAACAGAACTATCTTGTCTTAAAATGAAAAGTTTATGAATTAGAATTTTGGTTTCAGTCTTGTAATATTTTTCGTTTGTTTAGAATGATTTAATTTTTATTAATGCTACATTAGTACCAAAATAAGAAAATTAACTTCTATCATCGGAAGTAAATATTTCTTTAAACCAGATTTTTCTCTATAACATTTTTCGAAATATATTATTCGCCTGTGAATAACATGATTTGTGGACTAAAGGGAAATAATTTAAAGATGAAAGATAATAGTAAAAATGAATCTGCATCAGTTCAAAAAGTGCAAATAAAGATTTGTTGGTTCTTGGTAAGATGACTAGTTCGATTTCTGCAAATTCCATTTTTTATTTAAACAGTTCATAAACTGAAAAAAAAAAAAAATGTTGATTACAGTGTTATGCAAAATGCCTTTCACGAATTAAAAGGAGATGGCAAACATTTTTTTTTTTTTTCAAGATAGATGCAAATTTGATGTCATATACTTTTAAATCACAACCATCTGTGAATCATTGGGAATTTCAATATATAAAAATATTGTTAAAGAATGTTGTTCATTATTATGAGAGCCTATGGAAATCAATCTTGTTAGTTCATGTATTGCTTTCTTATTTATTACTGGTAATTTTGTTTCGTGTTTATTTTTTCCCAAAATATTTCAAAGATGAGAACATTACTCCATTAGAAAAAATAAATTTTTATTTTATTTTTTAATATATATTATTTCCTTTTTTTAAATTTTCTTTTGAAATATTTGACTTTATTTTAGATGATAACATCGTTTATTTTTTCCCAAAATATTTTAGAGCTGATACTCCCTTATTTTTCATTAATTTCATTTGTTAATTTTACTTTTTTTAAAGATGATAACATCACTCCATTTCGATATATATATATATATATATATATATATATATATATATATATATATATATATACATATATATATATATATATATAAATATATATATATTATATGTATATATATATATAAATATATATATATATATATATATATATATATATATATATATATATATATATATATATATATGCCTTCCTCTTACATTTTGTTAGAGTATCCTCTACTTTAGTTTGCTCTCTTATCCATGTTGCCCTAAATATTTTATTATTTTTTATTTTACAGAAAGTGGCATTTTACATATTATAATCCCATTTTCTCTACCAAAAAAGAAATGGACATGGGCAGGACATGTAATGAAACTGGCAGACAATAGTTGGTCATTAAGAATAACAGAATGGGTTTCTAAAGATTGTAAAGGAAGCATGGGAAGGAAGAGAAGACGAGGAATTGACGAACTAAGAAAATTTTTGGGTGGGGACTGGCACGCAAAGACCATAAACAAACGCAAATTGAAGGACATATCTGAGGCCTTTGTTCTGCACTGGATGAATAACTGCAGATGATGATGATGAATAGTTATTTTTGTTTTTTCATCAATTTTATTCGATATATTTTTTAAAGAGGATAACATCACTCCATTCCGAATAATATTTTACAGCTGAGTAGTAATAGCAATTTCGTTACTAATCTTTTCCACAACAAGAGAAGCCACAAACATCCTTATTGTGACCCACACACTCAGCCAAAGAGGTTCTCTCTCCTTTAATCTTGATGACCAACTCGACTCTGATGGACGAAGGAAGGAGAGAGTTATGCCTTCACCGGAAGGATCTTCGGTCATTTCCTCTTGAAGGACCGTGATGAGTTGGGCTCCATCAGGAGATTAGAAGCGAGTGTTGTTATTCGAGCTTTCCATCATCGAGGCTTTTTTTTTTTTTTTTTTTTTTTTTTTTTTTTTTTTTTTTTATGTTTGCGATACATATATGTATGACAGAGTTTATGTACGGCATACGTACTTTCTTGACTCTAGATACAGACACGTGAAAAAGAAAGAAACATGAATGCACTCATATATATATATATATATATATATATATATATATATATATATATATATATATATATATATATATATATATATATATATATATATTTGGATAAATATCAACACAACATCGTGTTCAAATAGAAAAATAAATTTCTACCTCATACTTGGGATCGAATGCTAGCCCCTTCTAATGAAAGGCCAGGTCGAAACCAACCATGCCACGAGAGGCCATAAAAGAAATCGGAACCTAATGCTACCCAGCAGTTCGAGGACCTACCTGGCGAGACATCAGTCTCTTACCAGCGAGTATTACCCGATTTCCCGGCCACACTGTTCACTGTTCACTGGAAATTCATTTGATATGACTCCACTAGCATTAACTTTGCACTTGCTATGCTCATGAACAGACATAATCAAATTTACATATTTGAGAGGAAGTATATAATAACGCAGGACTCTCCTCAAAATTAGATGTTGTACAATATCAAAGGATTTTTAATATTCCACAAATGCCATCAGAAATGTATTTTGATATTTTACACATTGCTGTACAAGTCTTTAATTGAAAATTTGGTCTATTCAATCTTTACCTTTTCGAAATCCTGTTTTATCATCTCTCAGCTTTTCATCAATCTTTCTCTTTAGTCTTTATAGAATGAACATACAATATAATTTCATCACAACTAACATAATCATTGATTATTGCAGTCAGTTAGATCTTTTTTTTTTTATTTTGACATTATTGTTCATGGGGCTAAAAGTTCTTGACTCTTTATTTTTACACTAACTAAAGATATTACTCCTCTCCTATTGAATGTTATTTTTAGGACTTAGGTAGCTTACAAATGATAATCTCTCTCTCTCTCTCTCTCTCTCTCTCTCTCTCTCTCTCTCTCTCTCTCTCTCTGAAGGCATATATATCTTCAGGTTTCTGGTGCCTACAGTATTTTATCTAATTTTATCCCAATCCAATCATCAATGTATTCATCTTTCTTCACTGTTATAGCAGATGTTGTTCATTCAACCTTGGTTCTTTTTATTTTTTATGAGATAGCAACGGCCAAATGTCACGTTATATGCAATGTAAATTGCATATTTGTAAACAATGTACCAAGGAAATACGTCAACATTACCTTTTCGTGCAAACAAGATCAAGATCATCGCGTGATTTCGACTTTTATGGTTTAAAAACTGAATTTCCTTTAATTTTTTAATTCATAACAAACGATATTGGCGTCAATGACCTTCGATGTCATGATGCAAGATAACTCAAATTCAATCAGTCGTTAAATCCACTTCAAGAGGTTTATTAGGTAGTAGGTGGGCTAGGGTAACAGCCACCTGTTGAGACACTACTGCTAGAAAGTTATGGGGTTCTTTGATTGGCCAGTCAGTACTACATTTGATCCCTTTCTCTGTTTACGGTTTATTTTCCCTTTGTCTACACATACACCGAATAGTCTGCCATTTATTTTGAGTTGCCTTACATCTAGCATTAGAGGCTCTTTGACCTCTATTTTGAAGTGTCATATTTTTAGCATTAGATGTTCTTTGACCACTATGTTGAGGGGCCTTACCTATGACATTAGAGGCTCTCTGAATAGACCATTTTTTATTTTTGGACACTTCC
>NC_090727.1:29687878-29697878 GCF_036898095.1 Palaemon carinicauda
AAGTCTTCCTATTTCGAAATAATTTAATCCTCTAATGAATATATATTATTTTGATAAATGTGTAATTCACATTAGTTTTGGAATATAAATAAGATTTTATCATTAGAAAATCACATAGATATTTGCGATATCGATATATTATAAAACTATTTTGATGAGTATTTTGTGTGCAGTTGCGAAAAACAGTGCACTTTCCTGAAATTATTGCTTTTATTTTTGGTATCAACCGTTATTATTATTTATGAAAGTAACGCAGTATTCATATCCCAGGACAGTTATAGTGGTTTGAGGCTTATTACTAAGACTCTCTTTATTATTTTTTACCATAAACTACTGTCTTCCTTAATGAAAGTTTGTAAATTGTAATTGTAATTGTATTATTCCATTTTACGCTGAATTCGAATGTGATGAAAATAGTTATGGCAACATTTTATGCTTTTCCATCCATTTCCTTGATTCATGGCCGTCTTCTGCAATTATACAACATAAACACTCTTGTAATTTGTTCTCTTCATGTTCCAAAATGTTCTGTATTACTTTCTTTGCACTGGTCATAAACATCATCTCTCCATTTTCTCCTGAAAATTGCTTTTATTTTGAGCAGTGATTGCATGAAATCCCTGAACGATGTCAATTACGTTGATAAAAATTCATACTTAATATTTCATTGGTATAGAATGTGATTTCAGTAATTAGGGTATGATGTTTAATGTTCAATCACCATAATCTATTATAATATTAATAGTAAATTCTTCTTCAGCTGCGAGCAATCACATCGCTAGGTATTAGATCGACCAGGACACCAGTCACCCGTTGAGATACTACTGTTAGATGTCAGTGGGTCTTTTAACTGGCCAGACAGTATTACTCTGGTTACCGCTCATTTTTCCTTAGCTTACATATATACCGAATAGTCTGGCCTATTCTTTCCTCATTCTTCTCTGTCCTCATACACCTGACAACACTGAGATTACCAAACAATTCTTCCTCCATCAAGGGGTTAACTACTGCACTGTAATTGATCAGTGGCTACTTTCCTATTGTCAGGACAAAAGGGACTCTAGCTATTATCAGCATCTCTTCTAGGAGAAGGACACTCTAAAATCAAACCACTGTTCTTTGGTCATGGATTAGAGATCTCCTGCTTGAGGGTACACTCAGACATACTAATCCCTCTGCGTATATATATATATATATATATATATATATATATATATATATATATATATATGTGTGTGTGTGTGTGTATTAATGTTGTTGATGATCTCAAGATTTCGTATACTGTTATTCACAACTTACTATAGCCTATATAGCTTATTTCATTATTTCCATTCCTCAATGGTCTATTTTCCATATCGGAGCCCTCGGGCTTATAGCATCCTGCTTTTCCAACTCGGGTTACTTTTACTTTTAGGGGTTTATTTCTCGCCCTCCATCAGACACTAAGAGGCTGTTCAGGCGGGCCTTGGTGTGTGAAAATAATTTTTTTGCAGTTAATATTGTGCTCTGTAACTTTTCAGTTATTCGTTAGCATTTGTATTCAGGCTTAATGGTTTTCAGATCACTATTATAACACTTTCCAAAGAGATGAGTCCAGTTTTTTCTTGAAAGCTGTCACATTTTTGCTATTCTTGACAACAAGTGGAAGGTCGTTGAAGAGTCTCGGTGCAGCATAACTAAACGTTCTTCCTCCTATTGCATGATTCACACAAATTTCGAATAGTCTATGTGGGTTATCAGCATGTCTAACTCTTACAGCAGCGCTACTACATAATACATAAATGATTCTAGGTCATTAATCCTTTCTCCTTCCAATTATATTTCATTTTCCCTTGCATACTCCGTTCTCATCATTTCAGCCTTACTTCTATTTTTCTTGATACCAACCTTGTGTGATATTTCATGCATTCTGGTAAACAAGCATTGCAAATCCTGTGGTGTTCTGCTAACAAAGACAGCATTATCAGCCTAATCTAGGTCCACTAAATTCCCATAACCAATCCAGTCCAATACTTCCCTACCATCTCTGACTGTTTTACGCATTACAAAATCCAAAAGGAGGATAAACAACTTAGGTGACAACACATTTCCTTGGACTTGCCCTGCTCATGAAAAGGCAACCAAATTCACATATTTAAGAGGATGTGCATAATAATGCAGGACTCTCCATAAAATTGACCAGTGCACACTATCAAAAGCTTTTTTATAATCCATTTATGCCATCAAAAGTGTATTTCTATATTCTATGCATTGCTGTACAACGTCTCAAAATGATAATTTGGTCAGCGAGACTTTTACCTTTTCTAAATCCTGCTTATTTATCCCTCAGCTTTCCATTAATCTTTCTCTCCAGTCTCTTTGGAAATAACATGACTTTTGGACTAAAAGGAAACAATGTAAAGATGAAAGATAATAGTAAAAAAAAAACTGCATTAATTTGAAAAATGCAAATAAAGACTTCGTTGGTTCTTGGTAAGATGAATAGTTTGATTTCCTCGTAGTCCATTTATGATTTCATAATTCATGCACTGAAAAGATATATGCATTTTAAGATGTTGATTAAAGAATTTCGAAAAAAGCCCTTCCGGAGTCAAGAGGAAATTGCAAACGTGATTTTTTTTCATAAAAGATGCAATTGTGATCTTTGATACACTTTTAAATCATAATCATCTGTGAATCATTATGAATTTTGATAAATGAGTATATTGTAAAAAATGTTGTTCATTATTATGAGAGCCAATAGTTCATGCACTGCTTTCTCTTATTTTCCCGTTAACTTTTTTTCGAAAATATCTCAAAGATAATAACATCAATCCATTTAGAAAAAAAATATGTATTTTATTTTATTTTATGTTTTTGATAGGTATTTTTTCCTCTTTCCAATAATTTCATTTGATATGTGTTTCTTTTTTTAGGGATGATAACATCGTTTATTTTTTCCCAACATATTTCAGAGATGGTAACATTACTCTATTTAAAAAAAAAAATATATTTTTTTAATTTCTAATATGTATTACTACTTCCTTTCATGAATTAATTTCAATTAGTACTTTTTTTAAAGTTGATAACATCACTCAATTTCGATATATATATATATATATATATATATATATATATATATATATATATTATATATATATATATATATATTCCTTTTTTCTTACATGTTGTTAGGATATCCTTTACTTCAGTTTGCTGTCGTATCCATGTTGTCATAGTTTTGTCTCCTAGTGTTATTCCCATCATTATTCTTTCCATAGCTCCTTGAGTTTTAACTAGTTTATGTTTTAAGGCTTTAGTGAGGGTCGGAGTGTCTGATACATTAGTTAATATTGGGAGGACCATCGTATAAATACTTTTCGTTTTAGAGAAAGTAACATTTTACTTTTTATAATCAAATTTTGTTTACCAAGATGAAATGAACATCGGCAGAAAATTTCTTGAAGATGACAGACAGTAGATGGACAGTAACAATAAGAGAATGAGTCTTAAGAGATTGTCAAAGAAGCAGGGGAAGTAAGAAAAGTCGAGGGATTGACGAACTAAGAAAGTGTGTGGGTGTGGACTGCTACACAAAGACCATAAACAGACACAAGTGGAATGACATGTCTGAGGCCTTCATCATGCTGTGGACTAATAACGGCTGATATGATGATAATTATATATATTTTATATATATATACATAATATATATATATATATATATAATATATATATATTTATATATATATATTAATATATACATATATAAATTAATATATAATTTTTCTTCTTAATATATAGGTAGTAGGTTTAGCCAGGGCATCAGTCATCCGTTGAGATACTACCGCTAGAGAGTTATGGAGTCCTTTAACTGGGCAGACAATATTTCATTGGATCCTTCTCTCTGGTTACGGTTCACATTCTTTTTGCCTACACGTACACCGAATAGTCTAGCCTATTCTTTACAGATACTCCTATATCCTCATACATCTGACAACACTGAGATTACCAAACAATTATTCTTCATCCAAGGGGTTAACTACTGCATTGTTAATTTACAGTGGCTACTTTCCTCTTGGTAAGGGTAGAAGAGACTATAATTATAGCTATGGTAAGTAGCTCTTCTAGGAGAAAGACACTCCAAAATTTAACCATTGTTCTCTAGTCTTGGATAGGGCCATAGCCTCTGTACCCTGGTCGTCCACTGTCTTGGGTTATAGTTCTCTTGCTTGAGGGTACACTCGGGCACTCTATTCTATATAATTTCTCGTCCTCTTGTTTTGTTTAAGTTATTATTGTTTATAAAGGAAATATTCATTTAAATTTTTTACTGTACTTAAATTTTTTATTTTTCCTTGTTTCCTTTTCTCACTGGGCTATTCTCCCTGTTGGGGCCTCTTTGCTTATAGCAGCCTGCTTTTCCAACTAGGGATGTAGCTTAAGAAGTATTAATAATAATAATAATAGTAATAATAATAATAATCCCTCCATTTCATTAATTTCGTTTGATATATATTTTTAAAAAATACTCCATTTTGAATAATATTTCATATCAGTAGTAATAGCAATTTCGTTATTAACCTTTTCCACAACAAGGGAAGCCACAAACATCCATATTGTGACCCACACACTCAGCCAAAGAGGTTTGTTCTTCTTTAATCTTGATGACCAACTCGACTCTGATGGACGAAGGAAGGAGAGAGTTATGCCTTCACCGGAAGGATCTTCGGTCATTTCCTCTTGAAGGACCGTGATGAGTTGGGCTCCATCAGGAGATTAGAAACGAGTGTTGTTATTCGAGCTTTCCATCATCGAGGCTTCTTTTTTATTACGTCCGCGATACATATACTTGTGACAGAGTTTGTGTACGGCATTTGTGCTTTCTTGCCCCTTAGATACAGACAGGCGAAAAAGAAAGAAACATGAACACACTCAAACACACACACACACACACACACACACACACATATATATATATATATATATATATATATATATATATATTTATTTATTTATATATAATGTATATATATGTATATATATAGTATGTATATGTACAGTATATATATATATATATATATATATATATATATATATATATATATATATATATATATATGTGTGTGTGTGTGTGTGTGTGTATTGATAGATTGGTGAGTGTATTTATATTTTTCGCATTTGCTTCATATTGCCATCTACTTGCCAAGCATTATTCATTCGGGGTTTCGGGTTTTCATGATACTTTTACATTTATTCCAATCAGTTAATTTCGAAAATAATTTCATAGTCTAAATTGACTTCATCCCATTTTACGCTGTACATAGACAAGGGGGTGTTACTTAATCATCTTGAAACAGAATTCCGTAGTTACGTAATTCGGTTTCAGTGTGTTATATATATATATATATATATATATATATATATATATATATATATACATATATATATTTATATATATATGTATATATATATATATATATATATATATATATATATATATATATATATATATTTATATATATACATATATATATATATACATATATATATATATTTATATATATATATATATATATATATATATATATATATTTATATTTATATATATATATACATATATATATATATATATATATATATATATATATATATATATATATATATATATATATATATATATATATATATATATATTTCCAGACACCGCAATCTCTTTTGACTTTTATGGCCAATACCAAGAAGATATCATTAGATATAAGATGAATTTCAGAGCTGTCTGCGTCTCGTAATTTCCAAGTCGATAAAAGAAAATATTGTGGTTATGAATTATAATAAAAAAGAAAAAAAATGGAAAATGTTAATGGCTGCATAGACTTTATCTTCTAGGAATTCGATTGTGATCCAGAGGTTAAGATAAACTCCAATTAGTGGTTATTTATGCGTCATAAGCACGTTGTCTGAGCTTATAGATGGCTGATTAGGCTGATTTACGACATATACTTTGCTGTCAGACTCCCATTGTATGGAAACAATATAGGGTTATCTAGTAATCAATTGTGTGGTGTCTTTCGCCGAAAGTAATAAATATGATTTAATAATGAGGTAAAAAGAAATAATGGCGAATCAATATTTGTAAAATAATGTTTCACCAGATTTGGTCAAAATTCTGAAATCGGAGTGGAGCTCTCTCTCTCTCTCTCTCTCTCTCTCTCTCTCTCTCTCTCTCTCTCTCTCCTCTCTCTCTCTCTCTCTCTCTCAACAACCTTTTTCTTTGGTTAAAGTCAAAATGCTAGTTTTAAAGTGCCTCCTTCGGTGTTCTTTTATATGATGCAATTTATATCAATATAGTTCGCCTGCATATATATATAATTTTTTTTTAAAATGTATAATTATATGTATGTATGTATGTATGTATGTATGTATGTATGTATGTATGTATAAGACACATGACAGACCTTTTTGATTCAAGGAAAAAACCTTATCCGATTGATTTATTTATCGCAAAAGTAGTCTTTAATTCTGTTCCAACAAACAGATAAAGAATAATTTAATTTCATGATAATTATGTAGAAGTATTTTGCGTTGTATCCCACTATCGACACTAATTATGACTTGGAAAAGAGGCTTGAATGATTAAAATGACAATTAATCCCCTTTTTCACGCTCTCGCCATTTTGATATTGCAGTAATTAAAGCTTAAAGTAGAATTGATATTTTTCTGTATAAATTCATTTACGCTTTTCGTTCATTTATTATTTTTCCATTATTGAAGTGGGTTTTCCAGAACTGGGAACTCCTTAAATGGCAAAAACGCAAAGGTGCTCTGAACTTAAAGTGAATTTTCTACTTTCCAAACTGTTGTCATCAATGAAAAGTTATGCATTGCAAATAAGAAATCATTCCATTCTAACTGAAATTGCATGATATTTCATGAATTTTATTTCATCACAAGTTCAGTATTATTATTATTATTAATTGTTAACCTACAAACCTAGTTGTAAAAGCAGGATGCTCTAATCTTTTATGTATTATGTTTTATGTGTTATTTGTTATCAAACTATCATTGTTGAAAGGGTCAAGTATCTGGCCAAGAAGATAATTTTCAACTGAGTAACAGGGGAATTCCTTCAAGTCTTTTACTCCTGTGTCGTATTTATGCTTGATATATAGAGATAATGTAACACAAAATTATTTAAATAGATTATTTTAAGTTTAGGAAATCGTTAAAAACTTAGTATTAATTAGGAAAGTTTAAAGAATTCTCTTGTAAAACTTATTGTGTTGATCCTAAGGATGAAGAAATTAAGTCTGTTATCTCAATTTTGTAATTAGATCCTGAAAATAGACTTTATTCCTTTATCATTAATTTAGAAAATATTAATTAGCGATAGAGATATACAGGATAATCCTCTTAATTTTGTTGCATTGTATTATATTTTTCTTAAATAATATTATGTATACCCTTGTTACTAGATACTTTATAACTACCAGTTCTGTAAAATACGGTGTCTTTTTTAACCATTTTCCAGTGTTTATAAACTATTACGAGTACACCAAATCCAGTTTGTTCGGTCTCTAGTATTTCAAAAGAAATGCCTAAGAATAAGGTCTTATAATTACACTGCTTTAAGAAGCAATTAAAAGAGTAACGATATCTAAGTCGTTATAGTGAATAGTCATGGGGGTCAATTGTTCTTAAGGGGTACTTCTTTGGGGGAATTATTGTTCATGGGGCTAAATGTTCTGGACTCTTTGTTTTTACACTAACTAAAGATATTACTCCTTTCCTATTTAATGTTATTTATAGGACTTAATTAGCTTACAAATGATAATCTCTCTCTCTCTCTCTCTCTCTCTCTCTCTCTCTCTCTCTCTCTCTCTCTCTCTCTCTTTCTCTCTCTCTCTCTCTCTCTCTCTCTCTCTCTCTCTCTCTCTCTCTCTCCTTAAGCTCGAGTCCCTCGTCGAATGTGATAATATTTCCATCATCAAAGACACTCGAGGTGACTTTTCATTAAGGACAGAAGCTCAGCCGTGAAAGCCAAATATCCAATCAACTGGTTTCTTGGACGTAAGTAAACAGACTCATCCAAACAGAATATAGAAATAAAATTAAAAAAAAAAAAAAATTTACCTTGAATATTCAGGAGGAAAAATATGACCCTTTCTTTTGGAGCCAACTGCCATGCTTGCTGAGGGCACATAACCAACCCTCTCTCTTTTGATATTGCTTAATTTCTGCTCGTCCCGACTGCAAATATTTACCTCGGCTAAACTCTGCAATTTTATCCAATAACTGAAAGCTGGAATTGTTGACTGAAGTCTTGGGCATTGAAGTTTCCAGCCCCATTTAATGTTACGTGTTTGATGTTTAAAAAAGAATCGATATTCTCGTGATGGAAAGAAGCAAATGCCGAAATGGGAACATAAGAGAAATGAAAGTAAATAAGAGGGAAATAGAAATTCAGAAAGTTTTGTCGTGTCCTGCTTAATTCACGGGTTTAGCAACTCGGTTGTTTTGGTGTTGATATTCATCGTATTATTTTGTGAGTTTGTCAGATACTGTCAGTCAATGGAAGAAGCTGGAAGGGAAACAGTAGAATTTTTAGTACCTCTATTTTGAGGTGCCATACTCGTAGCATTAGAGGTTCTTTGACCTCTATTTGGAGGGATTTACCTCTAGCATTTGAGGCTCTTTGTCCTTTATTTTGAGTTACCTTACCTCTAGCACTTGAGTCTCTTTGACTTCATTTTTGAGGTGCCATACTTATAGCCCTAGAGGTTCTTTGACTTCCATTATGAGGCACCTTACTTCTAGCATTAGAGGCTCTTTGACCTATATTTCCAAGTGCCATACATCTAGCATTGAAAGTCCTTTGAAATCTCTTTGGATTGCCATATTTCTAGCATTAGAGGCTCTTTGACCTCTATTTGATTTGCTTTATGTATAGTAATAAAGGCTCTTTTACCTCTATTTTGAGTCGCCTTACCTATAGCATTAGAGGTTCTTGTATCACTTTTGAGTTTCCTTACCTCTATCAATAAAGGCTCTTTGACCTCCATTTCGAGGTGCTTTTCTTCTAGTAGTAGAGGTTGTTTGACCCCTATTTGTATGCGCCTTATGTCTGGTATTAGAGGATCTTTAACCTACATTTTGAGGTTGCATACTTTTACCATTAGAGGCCCTTTGACATTTACTTTGAGGAGCCATAATTCTAGCATTAGAAGCTCCTTGTCCTCTACTTTGATGTGCCATACTTCTAGCAGTAGAATCTCTTTTACCTCTTATTCCAAGGGGCCTGACCTCTATCATTAGAGGCTTTTATACCTCTATTTTGAGGTGCCATGCATCCAGTATTAGACCCTCTTTGACCTTTATTTAGTGGTGCCCTATCTCTAGCATTTAAACCTTGTTGACCTCTAATCCTGTCCTGCCATTCAACTTTTCTTTGTGTAATTTCAGATGATTTGATTTCCAAAGTTTACTTAACCCAGCCATTGTCTGATTTTCTTTTTTCAATCTTTCACCTAAACTTAATTCTGAAGACCCTGTATTGGAGATCATAGATCCTAAATACTTAAATGATTTTAGGTCATTAATCCTTTCTCCTTGCAATGATATTTCATCTTCCATTGCATACTCCGTTCTCATCCTTTCTGCCTTTAACCTACATTTTGAGGTTGCATACTTTTCCATTAGGGGCTCTTTGACATTCACTTTGAGGAGCCATAATGCTTGCATTAGAGGCTCCTTGGCCTCTATTTTGATGTGCAATACTTTTAGCATTGGAAGCTCTTTTTTCCTCATATTCCAAGGCGCCTAACCTCTAGCATTAGAGGCTCTTTTACCTCTATTTTGAGGTGCCATGCATCCAGCATTAGAATCTATTTTACCTCTATTTAGTGGTGCCTTTTCTCTATCATTTGAACCTTGCTGACCTCTAATCTTTTCCTGCCATTATCTGATTCGGTTTTCCTAAATTCTTAAGTGGTTATAGGTCTTTAATCCTTTCTCCATCTA
>NC_090727.1:29702878-29707878 GCF_036898095.1 Palaemon carinicauda
TCAGTGGTGCCTTTTCTCTAGCATTTGAACCTTGTTGACCTCTAATCTTGTCCTGCCATTTAAATTTTTTGTATGTAATTTCAGACGATTTGATTTCCAAATTTCACTTAACCAGCCATTGTCTGATTTGGTTTTCCTAAATACTTAAGTGATTTTATGTCATTAATCCTTTTTCTATCCAATGATATTTCATCTTCCATTGCATACTCCATTCTCATCATTTCTGTTTTTCTTCTATTTATCTTCAGCCGAACCTCATGTGATATTTCATGCATGCTGATAAACAAGCATTGCAAATCCTGCGGTGTTCTGCTAACAAGGACAGCAGCATCATCATAATCTAGGTCCGCTAAATTCTTATCACCAATCCAGTCCAATACTTCCCCACTATTTCCGACTGTTCTATGCATTACGAAGTCGAAGAGGAGGATAAATAACATAAGTGACAACACATTCCATTGGAGTGCTTTGCTGTTTACTGGAAAATTCATTTTATATGACTCCATTAACATTACCATGCACTTGCCATGCTCATGAACAGACTTAATCAAATTCACATAGTTAAGAGGAATTCCATAATAATGCAGGACTCTCCATAAAATTGGCCGATACACACTATCGAAGGCTTTTTTATAATTCATTTATGCCATCAAAAGTGTATTTCTATATTCTACACAATGCTGTACAACATGTCTCAAAATGAAAATTTGGTCAGTGAAACTTCTACCTTTTCTAAATCCTGCTTATTCATCTCTGTTATCCATTAATCTTTCACTCCAGTATCTTTTGAATAAGCATACTATATATTTCCATAACTAATGTAAGTGTTATGCCTCTGTAATTATTGAAATCAGTCAGGTCTCCTTTTTTTTGTCATTTTCACCAACACTCCTAACTCTCATTCATCAGGTTTTGCCTCTTCATGCCACATTCTACAAAATAACCTTTTAAGTACAATGGGAGTCACTTCATTTTCGGCCAGTATCATTCATCCTTTAGTGTTTATAGGATAACCTCAACTTCACTCACACTGAATTCATTCAAAGTCACATCAAGGTCTTCATCAGCTTTAAGTATAAGTCAGAGTATTGTTTTCAACTCAAAATTTCTGATATTATTATGTGAGTTTATAATAAATTAGACATTATTAAATTTTCAAACCTTTATTATAGGAATTACAATTACTTTTACAATAAAAAAACAAAACTATTTTTATAAATGATTTCCAATTGGTATTTTAATGAATATTTAATTGTATCAATTTGAAAACCGTATTTTCCATAACGT
Source organism: Palaemon carinicauda (assembly GCF_036898095.1). Lineage (NCBI taxonomy): Eukaryota > Metazoa > Arthropoda > Malacostraca > Decapoda > Palaemonidae > Palaemon > Palaemon carinicauda. Next base: position 29,704,166 of record NC_090727.1, read on the forward strand.
TCTTATAATTCTGCTTTAAGTCTCTTCTTCAAAATTTCCTTTGGAACTCAGGAAGAAATTCGCTTGGAAGTGATCTGATACAAGACTTCCTTCCCTACTTTGGACATATAATTTAGTACATTATATATTAATTTATAGAAGCTAATATTTATAGATATGATAAATATTAATTTTATCTAAAGTAAAACTTAATTTGTCATTAAAATTTTCAATGAATACATATAATAATAACGTCTACTGACTCAAAATATTATATGACATTTTCCAAATTACTTGCTTTAAATCTTCATTATTATAACGTCTGCAAAGTCTTCTCGCTCTTCAGGGATATAAGAGAATAATTGAATAATATTTTTGCTCTCTGTCTGTACATCGTTTTCTTGTTGCTCCATCATCATCAACATTTCCTTTACCAAATTGTTGAGGTTATTCCTTTTGGTTTCTTCAATTCATATAGGCCTACAATTCAACGCTTAAAACATTTAGACGCAGAAGCTGCAATATAAGATAGGCCTACAATGCAACGCTTGCTAATATCGATGCAGAAGCTGCAATGTAAGTTAGGCCTACATTGAAACGCTTAAACTCGCTTATTAAGCCATTTTTTAATCTTTTATTCTGTGGCTTTGATCTAACTGAATTTTATTCTTTAATTAACGTATTTAAATTGTATATAAATATTCGAAACACTTAGGATTTCCTCCTCTCTTTTCTCGTTTCTACTCCTCTTACTCCGAGCAACTTCCACAGAAGCAAATTATCTCTTCGATTTCAGGGACAAAAAAGCTTATACAAAGTCATCCGATTTAGAAATAGTTAAATCGCCTAAGAAATATATAATATTTTGATAAATGTATAATTCACAATAGTTTTGGAATATGAATAAAATTTTATCATTAGAAAAATAGCATAGATGTTTAAGATATCGATATATTATAGAATTATTTTGATGGCTATTTTGGGTGCAGTTGCGTAAAATATTCGGTTCGGTAGTGTTTCAGAGAGACTATTTTATTTTTGGTATCAACCATAATCATTATTAATAAGATCTATATTTCATATCAAACAAAGCCTAAAACACTTAAAGCGGTCTTGGGCCCTTTTCCAAGACTTTCTTGTTTATTTTTTGTTTTTACCATAAATAACTGTCATTCTTGATGAAAGTTTAAAATTACAATAATAAGGGGATAATAAGGTCGAAAGAAGCAGACATTTACTTGAATAGCTAAGCCAATCTAAAGTCTATGCTTTGCAATGAGAGCATAGCTGTTAGGAACCTTGTTTTCAATTATGGCTCAGTAATAGCTTATTAGGAGGCAGCGAGTTCCCTGGTGTGTTGTAATAAGTATGAAACGATTAAAACATATTATTATCTACAAAGACAATATCATATCGACTTTTCAGGGATCGGAAATTTAGTCTGAACACTGTGTCACTGAGATGTGCTATAAAGATAAAAGACTTTTCACCTTCAACTTCTATACTCCATTTGTTAGGCCTATAAGTATTTCCAATCCTTAACTTGGATATCTAACCTAGACTATCCATCGAACAGTCACAAATAATTTCCAAGATTTCACCGTGTTGTTTGATTTTAACTATGACGGTCTAAGTATAAATAATATTTCTAGACCATGTTTGATACAATTCTTTGGAAACTTCCATTTTATAGAGTGTGAAGTAGATGATGAAAGGAGAAGTATTGATTTGATAGCTCAAGATAGAGATGACCGGCGAATGTAACCGGGGCCCTTTGCGTCAGTAGGCGTAGATGATGATGAGGATATATATAACGAATTTTAAATAAAACTCTTTAAATATAAAGATATTAAAACTGGTCATTTGGATTTATGAAAAGTTACTTCACTAAAATAGTTTCTCTTAATAAAAAGAAAAAAAATGTCTCCTCAGAATCTGAAGCTGTGAGCTTAAAGTCAAGGGATATTGTGTAATCGTTTTTACACTAAAATAGATCGTATTTGCTGCTACCAAAGAAACACAGGAGGAATATAAATGCTGGATTTTAGAATACTGCACAAAAGCAACGATGTTTTTGCTGACTTTAATGTCAGGTAGTCCTACAGTGCAATGCTCTATAAATGCAGAAACTAATGTTATATAGGACTACAATTCAACACTTAAAACATATAGATGCGGAAGCTGCAATGTAAGTTAGGCCTACATTGCAACGCTTAAAACATATAAAACATTTATAAGGAATTTATTCTTTGATATCGCTCACTTTAAAAATCATCTTCAACCGAAGGGGGAGGCAGGAAAAGACAGTCCTTTAGGCCTACGCAATACGAGCTGTCGGTTAACTGACTGCTGTGCAAACTCGCTAAATAAGCCATTTTTTTAATCTTTCTTTCTAGTTTGGCACTTTCCCTTATTTTTCATCTGTGGCTTTGATCCAACTGATTTCATTCTTTAATTAGCGTATTTAAATTGTCTATAAATATTCGAAACACTTAGGATTTCCTCCTCTTCTTTCTTATTGCCGCTCCTCTTCGATCAATTTGCATAGAAACAAATTATTTCTTCGATTTTAGGGTACAATTTTTTTATACAATTAGTAATCTCACATAGAAATAATTAAATCCCCTAATAAATATATATTATTTTGATAAATGTATAATTCACATTAGTTTTAGAATACAATTAAAATTTTATCACTAGAAAATCACATAGATATTTAAGATATCGGTATATTATAAAAATATTTTGATGGGTATTTTGCGTGCAGTTGCGAATAGTATGCAAGGTCCTTTTCGATTGTTTTTCTTTTATTTTTGGTGTCAACCATTATCATTATTAATTACAGCGACGTTTTATTCATAGACTAAAACAGTTTTAGTGGTCTTAGGCCTTCTTCCAAGACTAATGATATTTTTTACTATAAAAAAAGTTTTTCTTGATGAGAGTTTGAGTAATTATATTATTCTATTTTTTTACCCAGATTTCGGTTGTGATGAAATCAGTTATGGCAACCTATTATGCTTTTCCAACCGTTTATTTATTTCATGAGTCTTCTGCAATTATACAACATATCCTCTCTTTTAACTCTTTCTCTTCATATTCCAAAATATTCTGTATTACTTTCTTTACATAGGTCACAAACATCATCTTTGCACACAGGTGGGGGTTCGAATCTCCACCCGGCCAGAAGCTGTTATCATAAAATGAATTCCAAGTGGATATATATTCCCAAGATGGAATTCGGTATTAAATGCCGTTCGTGAGTGATTTTTACATTGATTGAAATCATGTGTGCTTGTGATATATATATATATATATATATATATATATATATATATATATATATATATATAATATATATATATATAATATATATATATGTGTGTATATATATATATATATATATATATATATATATATATATATGAAACTGTACTAATGTTGATAAAACATTATTTTGGGCTTTGTTGAAGATGATTCTTGTGATAGGGATCTTCCGCCTTAAATAAGATACAACAGAACTATTTTGTCTCAAAATGAAAAGTTTATATTTTAGATTTTTGGTTTCAGTCTTGTTATGTTTTTGGTTGTTTAGAATAATTTCATTTTTATTTATGCTACATTGGTACCAAAATAAGAAAATTAACTTTTATCATAGAAACTAAATATTTCTTTAAACCAGATTTTTTGTATGATATTTTTCGGTATATAATAGGTGCCTCTGAGTAACATGA